>NW_026696541.1:0-44984 GCF_030435755.1 Ochotona princeps
ATATTTGTTCGTATAAAAACACGTGTATACACACAGGGAGGGTGTACACTCCCTGGGAATATTTCCATTTGTCTTTTCTGTGTGTCTGCCTGTATATGTGTGCTTTGTATGTCTTTGCATGTAAGTATATTTCTCTTTTTTTCCGGTCGAAAGAGACATCCACGAACTCGCCTAAGACTGTTTGTCAGCGTTTGTTTCTGTTCATTTGTGTTGTCTCCGCTCGTGCGTGTATGCCTCTTCAATTTTCTCTCTCTCTCTCTCTGTGAGTGTATGTCTATCATCATGGGGCCTGTGATTCCGGTGCGTTTTTCCGAGTGTGTGTGTGTGTGTGTATGACTTGATTCGTGTTTGTATATTTGTGAATATGTGTAAATCTGTCGCTTTCTGTACTATTACACGTCTAAAAGACCAGCGCCTTACCTGCTGCTCCCCCGGCCACGCCGCCAAATATGTAAGTGTGTGCGTGTGTGTTCGTGTGTGTGTGTGTATGTGTGTGTATGTGTGGGTTTGTGGGTGTGGGTGTGTGTGTGTGTGTATATGTGTGTGTATGTATGTGTGTGTGTGTGCGTGTGTGTGGGTGTGGTGCGTGCATGCGCTATCAATTGTGTAGGAAAAGCAGCGTATATTTATGGAAGGCTGTTGAGATCATCCTGCGTGTGTTCATGCGAATATCACCATTTTTTTGGCATTGTGTGACTCTCTCTCAGTCTTGCTCTCGCTGTCTCTCTCTTTATTTCTCGACCATACACCTCTGTTGTTCTCACACGTATACATGTCCTGCTCAGTCCTAGAGCACTCATCTTGTGCGTGTTCGTAGCACGCTGATGTCTGACTAACTTCTCGTGGATGTGTGTATTTCTGTGTATGTATGTTGGTGTGTCTGTGCGTGTGTATGTGTGCGTGTGTGTGTGTGTGTGCGTCTGTGTCTGTGTCTGTCCGTTTGTGTCTGCGTCTGCATGTGTCTGTCTGCCTGTTTGTCTGTGGCTGCGTCTCTATGTGTGTGTGTGTGTGTGTAGGCGTGCGTGTGTGTGTGTATCTGTGGGGGCCTGTGTGCGTGAGTGTGTGTGTGTATCCGTGGGACGTGTGTGTGTGGTGATGTGTGTCTGCCTGTCTGTGGGTATGTGTGTTGACGGCGAGGCGCTGTTGGCGTGTCTGCGGCAGGCCTCGAGTACTGCGATCATTTTACTGCTTCACACGCGTGGTGACCGTGTAACTCATATATTCTCTGTAGCTCACTCCTGCGTTGTCTGTGACTACAAAAAATATGTGTTTTCATTTTGTTGCCGGCGAATATGTCTGCATGCTTTTGTGTATTTTCTTCCAGGTCATGTGGTTCTTGTTTTTGCTGTTGCACAGTGGGTGAGTGGGTGTGTGTCGTTGTCTTAAAAATATTTATGTTTCAGGGTCTAAGTGAGGACGTCTCTGTCCATATGTTCTTTGATGACCCCATGTTGCTGAACATCGCGACCGATCTGCAACAGTTTTCTCTAGTTGTCTTACGTTCTGTAATTTAGGGTGTACATCCACCACCAGATTTGCAAGAGGTTTTCTAATTGTCTTGCGTCTCGCAAGGTTGGGTGTACATACACCACACAACATACGTTGGACGAGGCCTGAGGCGTCGCAACGTCTCTGCGGGAGAATTGACCCCATCATCCCCACCATCACCACCGCCCATGAGCTGGTGGATCTCTTTTTCTTTCTGTCTTTCTCCCTCTCTGTTTCTACTCTACATTTCATCCTCTTCTGCTGTCGTTGTCTCGTCTTTTTGGCTATCTGTGGAAATTCACTCTTCTTTAATACACTTGAAGCATGAGTCACTTACACATACCCTGGCTCTGTTAAATAAACACGACAAGTCTATTCATGGGTATATATATATATACATGTGAATGCCTGTGCTCTCTGCTTGTACGTCGTAGTGCATGCATAACCTTTCACGTGTAGTATGTGTATGCCATTCAACAGCAGAACTGCTTGCTGCCACAGACCTGCCAGCGTTTTACGCGCATATATGTACATATTCACGCGCATTAATTCGATTATTCATACAATATATATATCTGCAGACGACTACAGTATATGTCTATGTGTGTAGACTTGTTCACGCTATCTGTCTGTGTATAGTGGAGGCTCTTCCGTATACATACGTATGCATATTAGCATACATGCCTTTATATATATAAGATTTGTGTTGTGCATGCATGAACGTATGTCTTCGTATGAATGTGTGTATTCATACACAGTATATACATGCAGAGACGTCTACACTCTATATCTATGATGTGGATGCGCGCTAGATACGAACTCATTATTATGTGTTAAAGACTTACTGAAAGAGAAGCTCTTACGAAGAGATACGCACACACACACACAAACATTCTTCTACGCGTCAGCTGATGACCAGAAACAACTGTCTGTAGTCCGCTGGCAGTTGTCTTCTAAAATACATAGTCACTGTCATATAGCTAGGGCACATTGAACGAAACGCATTCAGTAGAAAACACGCACTCATACACACACACACACTCTACTGCACATTAGTGGAGAAATAAAAGCGACTGCTTTCCCTTTTTACGGGTCTTCTTATAAAACGTACGAAGGTACTCTCAACATGGGGACCACTGATTGAACGAAGCGATACTGCGCCATGAAGAGCCACTCGGCATTCGATAATTGAAGAGATATTCAAGGATTTGTGTTCTACTTCATGGCAGAAGTCCAGTCAGTTTTAACAGAACAATACTGTTGCAGAGTGGAGTGGACTTTGCCACATAAAAGATTCTTTAGAGTAACCTCTTCCACATACAACACGACATAGGACTACTGTTAGTCGGAAGTTTGGTCAAAATAAATACTGCAGTGAGGTGGCCTCGGAGAAAATACACTCGAATCGGAGCAAATGACTACATTACACCCACACACAAACACACACACGCACTCACTAGCACACTCAAGGCAGACATACAGCATGCACTAGAGTAAGCTTGCCATAGACGACTTTTGACAAATTTTTGGTATTATCGACAGCATCACCAACCGCACACATCACAAGTTCAGCCTGTGAGAGCTCTCTCACATACGACCCTCTGAAAGTTCAATCTCAAAATTGACAACTGAAAATAGCGTATGTGCGTTTTGAGTACCATACATGTACTAACGTATACAATACGCGAAACACACATCAGAGGGTCCGCTCAGGCAGTAACCGTCTTTGCTTAAAAACAGTTAAGAGCTTCCCGCTACCAAACTTTCCGTACTCTCGTACAACACCTATTACATGAGAGAGTTTGAGACGGAAAAACGGTGCCCAGCGTTATGAACGTGTCCACACTATGTGTGGCAGCACGCTGGTTCTGAATGGAAAGGACATGCCGAAACAGTAGCGCATGATTAACAACGGTACTGCACACTGTGGCGTGCTCTTCGTCTCTAGAAACGTAAGCGACTGGAGGACGCAGTGGAAGAGAAAGCGTATTCATGCTGCTGCACAGAAAAATTAGACTAAACGGTGCCACTATATTCGCATATCGGGTGTTGACAGCTGCGGACGAAAACAAAAAGTGTTACGTGTTACAGGGGATTGATGCATCCGGCTGCAGCCATCATTCCACGCAAGTTGCCACCCACATATAAGAGATACATAAGTTATGTAGATTGAAAGTGCGGGCATTATACTCGAGTGTGTTATTCGGTCTTGTCTCAGCCGTGACACAGGGAGCGGGCACACGCCCAGTCGTGTTTCCACTGGTGCCCCTCTCAATCACTGGATATCAGAGCCAGTGTTATATCGGGTGCGATTTCTTTTAAATACATAAGCAGGACACTTCTACCTTGTATGTAAACCTGTATACGTGGTCACGTATAGAGTTGTGTAATATAGTTGGTGCTGAGAAGTACATGAATTGGAAAGTTATAATACTCGTGCGCGCGTAGTAGATCTCCGTTTCACCAGCAGGTGATGCCACAGAACGGTGCTGTACGCGACATGTGAGGGTATGTGCAAGAGGCTCACATGGGGCCACATGCATTCGAACTCGCTGTAAAGGGGTGCTGGAGATACCTCGACATCGTTCTATTTGTTGTGGCAGTGGCAGAACGGTCAACACGGGAGGTACTGGAGGTATCTTGACATCTTTGTTCTTGTTATGGATAGGGCAGGACGGCTAGCAAGCGAGGTGCTGGAGATATGTTGACAGTGACAGAAAGACGGGTTCAAAGTAAAATTACTGGCGAAATGTGGACATCTTCGCTTTAGTTGTGGTAACGGCAGAAGGGTTCACAAGAGAGCTACTCGGAAGTCTCTACTTCTGTTGTAACATCGCGGCAGAATAATTCCCACAAAGAAACCTGCCGCTCCAGCCGTATTTTGGAGACACATAATCACACGGGGCTAGACCGCCTCATGAAAAGCAACCAGCCAGACGCTGCACAGAAGCGCGAGATGACAGTAGCTTGCAGATGCATCACGCGCCGGTAATAGCGTAATTGGTGTAGCGTGCACGAATAAGGCAGACGAACCAGACATACCGGGACATAATATCTACGAGTATGTCCTTAATGGCGGTCATTGTAGCGCTACCGTCTCTTAGAGCCCTCCCTACCCGTATTCGTTCTCTTCGGTTATCAGGGGTGCTCATCGTTTCTAGAAGAAGAAAGTCACATGAGAAAGAGATGGACCCAGACCTTGAAAGATGCAGAGGACTTGAAGGAGCTCATTTTCGCTGTGGGGTGACGCCGCAGATGTACATGAGGACCACCAGCTGCACGTGAGCGTAATGCCCGTGACCGTGCAGTTGCTATCGGGGACAGAAGCAATTCGACTCATCAGCCCGTCGGCCGAGTCGATCGTACAGCTTCATGTGTGGGCGCGAAGGATGGGCAGAAGAGAATAACCGGTTTTTAAATGTGTAAGTGTTAGTGTGTACTTTATGGAAGTATTTGCCTGTATATTATGACTTCCTCTAAGACGTGCCCGTGTGGAAAAGCGTAATGGAAGAGGAGGGTTTTTGCGCGCGTCAGCTTCGCACCCATTCGTACGAAAAAACACACCACTAATATTTTTTCGTGAGCGTATCCAATCCACTTTTGAGTACACCAATATACATACACACAAATATATAGACATTTACATATGCGTAACATACAGGTAGATATAAAGTCAGGATAGACAATAAGCCCTGTACGGGTCATAGCTAAACTTTACAGAAGCCGAAGGCGAGCGCGGGTGCGTATGCACATCTATCTAATACAAAAGAGAGCAGCATACGCTACAGTAGCAGCAGCCACAGGAGCAGAAGACAGCAGCAAATACCACTAGCTCGTGGAAGCGCCGTCGTTGCCCGGTGACCTTCCACGTTGCTGTCTGGAGAAGTTACCTGTCTTGATGCAGTACGGGCCAGACCGACATGTGTACTTCTTTTTCTGACGTGCGTGAAGTTTGAGCAGAAATGACTTACATGCTTAGGCAGCTGAGAACAGTTTAGTTTGTGCTCTTTACGCTTGTGTGAATGGGCATGCGTCCGTCTGTATGTTTGTATGCGTAAGCATGTATGTGTGCAGGTACGTTAGGTATGCAACTGCAGTAAGCAAGTGAGCTCAATTCTCACATTCACGTGCGTGTGCTCCACCAGCTACGACATTCTACTGTCAGTTTTAGAGGGCCAGTGTGTAGAAACGTGCAATATCACATGACGGCGCTAACTACTTCCACAAAATCAAGTGCGTGCAGTAAGCTGAGTACGACTGTATACAGCCTGTAGTTGCTCTTATATTTATTCTTTCTGCACGTGAGACGTGTAGCACAAGCCAAAAGGAGCTTAACAGATAAACACAGTGCCTTCCCGCGTCCGTCTGCATGAGGTCGGGAAAACATATGACGACTCTCACATGTCCGCGAATTACCACTGAAACGCTCATGCGGTCGGCCGCGTATGCCTACCAGCCAGTACCTCTTGTCAGAGTTCTGCTTCAATACAGAAAAAGTATACAATTCCTCCTGGACTCGTTTGTCCCCGATTATAGACTAACCTTCGCCATCCACGTGGCATCTACCGGTGGTGTGTGTATATGCGCGTATGTGTGTGTGTATGTGTGTGTGCGTGTGTGTGTGTTTGTGGTGTGTGTGTGTGTGTGTGTGTGTGTGTGTGGTGTGTGTGTGTGTGGTGTGTGTGTGTGTGTGTGGTGTGTGTGTGTGTGTGTGGTGTGTGTGTGTGTGTGTCTGTGTGGTGTGTGTACACGCAACGCCGCATGAAGCGCAGCATAGACGTCTGCAGCACCAGTTGTCTGCAGCTTGTGTCAGACACCAAAACAAGGCACCCATACTATCGTTGATGTGCCACTCGTACAGTTTACTACCTTCAAGCGAGGAAACGAGAACATACATATACATATATATATATATATATATATAGAGAGAGAGAGAGAGAGCGAGAGAGAAAAAAACTATTGGCAGCCGTTGAGACAAGAGAGAACATACGTGTTTACGTATGATGATGACCATCCAGTCCGCGTGCTTTTACATCGTGCCAACATGACAACCTACAAGACAGATCTCTCGCCAGATTTCTGTGAAAGACTTTCCGTAGTCATCTGCAGACAAGAGGTCACGCAGCTTTCCTTTTGGGCGCTGTTCGCAATGGGCGCTGCTCGCAAATACCTGTTTAAGAGCCTGCTGCAAACTTGTTGAGATATTGTTCAGTGCGTTTTACTCTATAGCCTACGTGATAGGAAGGAGCACTGCTCGATCGAAAGCCGCTCTGACTTCTAGACTGCCAGTCGGTGGTCGTGTCGGAAGGTTTTGATGGCTTCTACACGGACAGTCCGTGGTCGTGCCAGCTGTTCCAGCTGTATATAAACAAGTGCGCGGACCAACATTCACGCACGACGATAATTACCCGTTGGAGGTTTTTTCTTGTCTCACTGCGACCTTGAATTGTCGCTGCAGCGTACCGGCTCTAGCGCTTACAGTGGAGACGCAGCAGCGATTTCGAGGCGTTACGGCCTATGATAGTCACCGACTATCATGACCGTGGGCCCTGGTGCGTTGCCCAACGGCAGAAAATGTGGCAGGTATTATTTTTGTGTAGCACATATTATCACGCAATACATGAAAACATGTACTCATTGCTTTCCTATTATCCCGGCATACAAAAAAGCGCCGGATCTCGAAGGCAGTTGTTTCGACTTTCCCCCCAGCAGCCCTTCTCGCTTCTTTTCATAAACACACAACGGAAAAGTGTTGTCAGAGGTGCCCAAATCAAGTAAGAGCAGAACAAGGAGACATTTTTCTGACAAACCGTTTGGACAAGGGCACGCCGAAGAAGTATACTCAACAGGATACTGGGAGACCTACCAACTTTCTAACAACGCTTTGGTGTGCTCTCATTGTAAGAGCCCAGCGCACTGCGGAACAATATGTACATATATATATATATTTTCTCTAACCTTCTCTAGACGCATATACGTTTATGCGAATACATATATATATATATATATATGTATTCCCTCCTACCTTATATATATATGTATATATATATATATTCTCTCTAACCTTCTCTAGACGCATATGCGTTTATGCGAATACATATATATATATGTATTCCTTCCTACCTTTTATATATATATATATTCTCTCTAACCTTCTCTAGACGCATATACGTTTATGCGAATATATATATATATATGTGTTCCCTCCTACCTTTTATATATATATATATATGTATATATGTAGATATATGTTTTTTGCGACCTCTCTATATATGTGTATGTATATGCGTATATCAATATACGTGTATGTATTGATATAGTTAGATAGATTCGCATATATATATAGACTAAGTTATGAAAGTGAGAATCTGCACTTTCTGATGTGTGCGCATACCTCCTCACCTTCATCGTTTTGCTTGTGTTACAATTCGGTTTTTTTCCCCGTGTATGTCAGCTTATCTTTGTGTACTTGAAGGCAGACGTTCCAAAAACTGCATACACGACTGTGCGGTTGGCAGCACACAAGGAAAGAAAAACCTCCTCCCGACGGTACACACACATAAACAGACAAGAATTCTCGGTAGCAAACAAAGAAAAAGATGTCCTCTCCCTGTAGAGCGTATTCCGCCACACTCATACTTGCACACGCATACAGTTACGTTGAGGAACCAGCACACACATATATATGTAGCGAACGTATATACATATATATACATGCGCACGCACGTTACAACCGTGAGTATGAAGACGTGGTACACTCATCAAGAGTATGGCGCGTTTGCCAGCCAAAGCGGAGAGTTGTTTGTTACGGGTGTCGCACATCGAATGTGCGTGGGCTTCTGTTCGATTTCGAAGCCAGTGTGTCGATCTTTGTTTTCATGAGAAGTTGCCAAGAAAAATGTATATGCTGTTCAAGGATCCGTTGTGTAGTTGTTCTTCACGTGGGTCTTGTAAGGAAAAAATTGTAATTCTTTTCTAGAAAAGCTCTTGTAAAAAAACACACTAAAGTTTATTCATGAGTAGTTCTCAAGGAGACTCATTTTGTCCTCTAATGACGAACTCATATAAGTGCAGTATACATGTTGTGTAGGTATTCAATATCTCAATGTTCTTCACGAATAGTTCCTCGGAAAGTATATGCTATCTTCCCCAGAAGGAGCTCTTGAAGACGGGAGAATTATATATACTTCTCGTTGACGAGGAGCCCCTAGGAAGCATATGCGGACGTCTTTACAAGTTTTGAAAAGAAATAGGACTGTAGCTTCTTCTTTTTCATCAGAAGGCGCTGCTTTGTAGACTATACATGTTTTTCACGTACCCAGCATGTTGCCACGGATGCGGGTTTGTGGATTTAGAAGGTTTCTACGACATTGCCCGTAGGCCCTTCTCAGCGTGAGACACTCCTGGGTTACTTCTCGTGGATCCTCATTATGGCGACACTGCTCGAACGTGTTTTCCACGCGTTGCATGCAAGGCGAGTTCTATATGAAGAACAATACAAGCAGCACTACTGCACAAGTGAACTTCACAGTGCCATTCGTTCTACCGTACTCGACCATTATTGTCATCCAAATATATAGCCTTTCACTCATATACATATATGTACGTATATGTATATATACTTACGTACATACCGACACACACACGACAACATGCAGGTGCACGCAAACACGACTATGCGCAGTTGTGTGCATGTTCCTTCATCTGCTTCGTAACACATTTCGAACTTATCAGGGCATACATATATATGTAGATCAAGCGTTGTCTACTTTTCTCATGTTTAAGTCATGGGCTTGATCATATGATCGGAGATATATATATGTATATGTACATGTGCATAGATGCACATAGACACATGGACGCATGCAGATACAGTAGTGCAGTGAGCATGTAAGAAAATGAGTGTTCGCTATTCAGTTGAAGGGAGATATACACGCAACATCATATGATGTTCATTGATATATACAAATATGAGAGACTATCTCGATTACGTGAAGCCGCAGCTGCAGGCAAGATTTTCAGAGAGAAGAAGAGAGCCAAAGACCAATAAATAACCACAAGAAGTTGAAAAACGAGTGACCAGCGATACAGGGAAAACGCTGCTGGGGAAAGCAAGTCCTTCAGAACAGAATTGTACATGTATATACACATATATATACATATATATATGTGAATGCATATCTACACAAACGTGAATATACATATACATGAACCGGGCTACACATCGGTAAACAGAGATACCTAGTTGAAGACGTATACCCATGCACGTATACATATATATACATTCAAATTGTATGGAGAGGTGACTAGTGTGATGCTGTACACATGGACGAGGGAGAAATGGGATAGCAGTGGCTGGTTGGTTTTTTTCTAGCACTACACTCTCTCGTGATACACACCAGCTACACACTGATACTAGTTCTCACGCAGAAGTTGTACGGCGACGCACACCCTTGCTAGATCAGTTTTTAAGAGCCCCTTCATAGCTTTTGAACGTATACTACTTAGACAACATTGGCAACGTTACTTCTCGCACATGTAATGCTCACCCACTTGAATGTAGACCTCCCTGTTGTATGTGTGAAGACACAGAAAAGGCAGTATTGCTACAGCATTCAACAAACGCGTGTCGCGCTTGACAGACATTGCATTTTTCAAAGAACGTCAGTGGCAATGAGGTATTAGAGGCACATATGTGAGCCCACAGTACCGACGCGCAGCCGGTGACGGGTACAAGTAATAGGTAAACCTCATGAGAAAGCTCTCGGTCACGCAGAATGACCTAAGTACGTGTACATACGTGCGCCCATACTGATGCACAATCACAGACGTACGTCAAGTAAGTAAATACGACGAGAACGGACGAAGCCGCATTTCTGCTGCTTTCATCACCGCAGAGTGTAGAAAAAGAATAAGTCTATGTGAAATTGGGATATCTTGATATATTATAGAAACGCACCGTTCGAAAAAAATGAAAAAAATTCACCCCTTTACTTCCGATCGGGACACATCTTCTCTTTCTGACTCTTATCGTTTCTTCTCCGTATCGTCACCACCAGCTTGAACGTCACCCAGCTGCTTACGCGCAACATATCGTATACAATCTTATCCCTATGCATCCCGCAGTGAGAGAATGCGCGAAACGGACACGTCACAGTCACTTCCTGCGTGGCACAAATATAGACTAAAGACCCTACTGACCCGACTTCAGTCTGTTCTCTCCCGTGTAAACATATCTATGGCGACCGAATTGTCAGCGACCTCCACACTGTAATATTATGTAGAGATGTTATTTGTGAGCCTGCATTGCGCACCAGTGTGCAATGTAAGTAGCCCACCTGGTAGCATGTTATCATCTCCTCGTAGAGCCGCTTGCACGAGTTTGACGCCTGCCGATGCGGCGCGTCCGGCTTTACTCTCAGAGACATGGCGGTGTGTCCTACAGAGGAAAAAAGAATCTGCTTCTGGACTGCAGTTGACAGAGAAAAGCGGTGGCACACAATGCCACGTGATTGTGCGACGCGGTGTGTCTCCGACTTCTTGGCGCTAGTCACAAGCCTTGCGGGTCCTACGCAGCTAAACGTCTGTTTTCTCCGTGTCTGTCCACACACACATATATAGACATATATGGCCAGTAACGCTTGCACATGTTCTGTGCACCACAATCACCAGCAGCATAGAGGAAGTTTTGCTGTAGCTAATGCTGGTGACAGATCAGAGATGCATAAATCCTCCTTCTACGTAATTGAGCATACATGCGAATAACTGACTACATAGTCTGCACAAAGCAAGCAGATACACAATTCTAAATTAGATTTATGGGTGCGCTTCTCTGAGGCTCACAGACTGGCTACAAGCACCATTCGTGGAAGACATATCATGGCCAGAAAGTGGTTGGTGGAGGAGAAGAAAAGCTGGTAACGGAACGAGAAAGCATAAGATATACGATCGGTGGTAGAGGTATGCGCGGGTACTGTACTTCGGAGCTGAAGCGGCAAGAGCTAGTGTAGCGCTGAGGTAACAGGCTTGAAAAACATGCACGATTGTTAGAAACATTGGTAACGATTAGAGCAGTAATGCCACCACAGTGTCGAAAGTAGTCGCTGAACGAGTATGCTACTCACGGAAGTACTTGGGATTCAAAATGTGCAGCTTCATTTACCCGGTGTTCGGCCGTCACCAGTCGGAGCCTCCATACATGCAGGCTGTGCTGTGCGCATGCATACGGACCCTTCCAAGGTAACACATATGCCTATTCGTTTCGTGATGCACCAGTAAGCAAAAGTGTACACTTCCGCATGAGGTGTTAATATATTTGCACACGCATACGTAGCCCCAAACATTTGCGTCACCAGGAGAGCAACTGCGGCAAACGACACATAGCTGAAGCGTTGCATTCTCTGCACGATTCCCCGCGACTGCCACATGTGCAGAGGCTGCAGACAATATCGCATGCGCACGTCATTGTGGCAGAGAGGGAAACACAGGCCAACGAATGGGCAAAGTGGAAGAAAATAGAATCATGACTCAGGATAGCCGTAGCGAAGAGACGGAGGATTTTGTGCTGATACGGTTTTGGAACCGGTCTCGCTGGGAAGTTTCACATCTCCTTACAGGCGGCAGCACGCATCTGCGTGGAAGGAGGTGCATCCTTTGTCCCTTTCCTGATGTTTGTAGGTACAAAGAGGGAGTTGCACTGGACAGCATTTACATGGAGGCATGCAAAGTCGCAGTCTAGGGAGATGGAAGCCTACAACTCGCAAGGGTGTGGCTTTGTCTGTCGCTTCCGATGTGTCTGTACACCCGACTGTCGCGAGCGTGATACCAGACACTTTATAGTCAATCACTACTGTTAGCTGCTTGAGAGAAAAACAAAGGGGTTGCTAGGAATGCTTACGACAAGCAGGACAGGAGGAAGTGCTGCATTCACGCTGCATGCAAATGTAAGATACATCGTGCACCCAAGCCGCTGTTAATATTCTAGTGCTGATCAATGTGGCGTTGATGGTTGCACCAAGTAGCCAGAGTCCTCCGACGCAGCAAGAAAATTACTTTTTTTTTTGTAAGACGTCACGTTGTTTTCTTACGTAGCCTACACGCGCACGGTAAAAATTCGAAGAAGCAGCTCCCGACTCGCACAAACGCGGCTCGAACCGTGTCTCCTCCGTATGCCCCTCCACGACACTAGTGTGCACTGTTACCTAACAGGTACGATGCACATACGTATCTTTTTATGCTACGTACAGTCACGCGTTCCAGTACCGAGATATATTTTTAGGCGGTACATGCGTGAAGCGGCTTGGGAAGTTTGCATACGTAATGAGGACACAAGGTTAGAGCATATTCTCTGTAATGTTCGCTAGAGTTGCGCGGATGGTCGCGAAGGCAAGTTATCGTGTGTGAACTCACGCGGCATCGAAAACGAATGTGCCACCCACGACACTGCTTTCTCCTCCGACACACATACGTGCAGACAGCCACTCGATGGGGTCGTTGCTGTGTTTGGTAGCTCGCTTTCCCATGGTTGCGAGCCTTTGCTAAACAGCGTCTGACTAGCGTAGCTACGAAGAGTAACAGCCTGCTACTGTCGTATGATATATGCATGTCTATTATAGAAGTGTCTATCTCAATAGCAGATTAGTGCTAGCCTCTTAAATCGACACTCATGCGTTAGCAGGGGACGTGGAACTGAGCTTCACATTCGGGGACACGATGCTTACGCAGTGTAGAGTACGTTTGCTGTTGCTGTACATCCCCGCGTACTCCTTTGTTTTCTGTAAGCGTCTGGAAGATGGGATGCGTATCTGTTGATCGCAGTGAACACGCTGTATGTCTACACAAGTCTACCCGCACAAGCGCAGTCGTCGCATGTGCACGTATACAGTAGTTAGAGAAACCCTAAGTCACGCGTCGGTCCCGTAACGCCTGTACATGCACACTCTAGAATCTGGACGTTTATAGCTTTTTGTCTACCTGTAAACGTTGAAACTATACATTAATGGGTCTCACAGCGGAGCTGTTGCATAAATTTGTTTCTGCGCTTCTATGCACACCTTCACAAGGCGTAAAGGGCGGCGAGGTGTAGAACACAGGCCGCACTCTTGTCATGTGAGACAGGTGTGCCTCCCTGTGACACAGCGTGGAAGTGCTGCTTGGCACTGCGGTGTTAGTCTACGCACTTTACTGCCGAAGTGGTATTGTAGCCGGATGACACCTCACCAAATACATGATAAAGATCGATTGTACTCGGTGTTGAAACGCGGCCTACATGAGAGCCTACGGAGGGTATTTTCACTTGTCAGCAATGTGTAAGTGCTATTCATTAAGTGCAAAGAAGAGGTGAACACGATTCGTTTCTTCGCATACGCCAGAGGAGGAGGGCGCTGCCGCGATTACAGATAGAAAGAAACCAATCAATAACACAGATGTTCCGCTGCCCTAATCAGCAGCAGCAGAACGACAGGTTGAGATGGTGTTTCGCACGCCAGGAAGCTGGCGTGATAAGGATTGAAGCGCGGTACCGACAATGCACAAACCACTGATGAGTCTAGTGTCGCCTTGAGCATGTGCGCCTCACGTATGTTGCGCAAATCGAATCCGTGCTTCAGATCCGCTGGCGCGAGCACTGTTCTACAAGTCCAGTGGAGCCTACTGTAGGCTCATATAAATCTCTGGGAGTACAACTGTCGATATTACGATGAGGGCGACGCACACAGACCCACACGAACAGACTAACACACACGCACGCATACACGCCGACAGGTTTTGTTAACACACACACACAGACCATACGGATACACCATTATGCACGTGATATTCGTACTTCTAAATCCGCGAATGTGCGGCTAACAGTGCACATACGGAAACATTTATCGCTGTGTACGCAAAGTTCTGGTGAGACACAATTGTGTTTTCCTGCGAGTTCACTCGTGTATACCCAAGCATATATGTTTTCACTTGGAAGTGCGAGAGGATAGCGTGGCCCCGGGAGATATTTGTGAGGTGGTGTTTCAGTTACAGATAGCGAATAGAAGGCTTTCACGGTGAGGAGGCAGAGCAGATGAGGAGAAAACTGCAACTTCGCAAAAAATTAGAGACATCACCATTACACTGCTATTCCTGCGCTGCGCTAGCAAGTAATATACACACGACATGGTGCTGCTTGATACCATCGAGACAGTTCGTTGAAGTGAGTAGTTTGCCCGCTCCATGCCAGATAGATGAAAACAACGGTGGGGCTTGCTGTCTTGATGCATGATGCAAGCGACTGCAGTCAGCTGGTTGTGGCAGATTACGTTGAAGATGAAGACGGACTGATGTGGCAGTTTTCCTCCGCGCTCGGTGCAACATTAAGACCGCATAGTGCGCTAAGAGTAAGTTCCAAGTGTTTCGAATAAAGCTGATAACGCTTGGTCTACAAGTAGCTGTTTCTGAGTATGGGTATGCAATGATTTCTAAAGAGACGGATACCTCGAGTCCAATAAAGTTGGCAACAGCCTGCAGGCCAGCAACCAAAATTGCAAACAGCTGGAATAGCTGCGGCAGTACTGTCAGCAGCAGTTTGCAGCGCCATGATAACATGATAGCAGCTCAGATAGCTGCCATCATCTACGAAGCGTCAGCAGCAGCAACATCACGGTCACACCTTAAAAGACAGGAGTATGTGGCGTGAGAGCGTACACATAAGGATGTTCCTACCACCGAGTTTGCTGCATGTATCAACAGGCGTCAATGCTGCAATGCACCACACGTGAAAAAGCAGCTTCAGAGCAGCGGAGCGAAAAATCTGCTACGAAGCAACGGTGGTCTTCCGAGAAGATTCGTCTTGAAAAGGGATGAGCTGAACAACAGCGTCTGCGTGTAAGGCATCAGTGGTTGCAGCAACGCAAATCAATACAGACAAGTCACATATTAAACTGTTCAGCTTGAAAATCACCAGTCCTCGCGGGTGCTCTGCTGTTTTACACCGGGTTCATAAGTAAATTTAGAAGCCTCTCGTGCAGGCGGCGGAAGGTGCTGGCAGAAAAACGACCGCAAAAAGACGCCGCTGCCGTCACAGGGCTGCGAGAGCCGAGCTGGTAATAAAGCACGGCAAATACCTACCATCCCATTACTGCCACAGTGTGTATTTCGCCACGTGCTGCCATAACACTCAGCAATTCAGGTTATATCTGCAGGCACAGACAGACACATTGCCAAATCACGAGGGATGTGCTGTCCTATCTGGCGTCGTCGTCGCTGCTGCAGCACTAGTAGACACCACCTGCTCGCTGCGCACTACAGCTGACCATCCTGATGTGTCTTTGTGTGCATTTAGCGCGGCATACCAGACCATCCTGATGTGTCATACTTACTTTCAGCGCGCTATACCAGACCGTCCTGATTTGGTTTAGTCTGTTTAAATTATGTGTGTGTGTCCCTTCAGACTGCCACAGCCCTTGTAAGGAACCGTCTTGAGATGTCTTAGTATGCTTCAGCCCTCAGCGCACTACCGCAGGACTGTATAGAGACGTGTAAGTCTGCTTTATGCAAGTATGTAAGTGACGACGCTCGCCTAGACAATCTTTCTTCTGGCAGCGCACGACATCACAGGCAGTTGTTGCTCCATTTCTGTTGTCAAATCGGGCTCGTCGCGCACTCACGCAAAATGCCCAAGCTCCCATAGCGCAATCACGCCGGCAAGTATGTTCGTCAGTGTCTTGAAAAAAGTATTCGCGCTTAACGAGGCGGCACACGAAGTCTTTCAACCGAGGTGGAATGTTGTTTCGCTGCAACAAGGATACCGCATAATAGCAGCCGTTAGTATGTCACAGAAAAAAACGCTAGAAGTGCATACACAATCAGGAGGCGTCGCGTCAATGAGACCGGCAGTATTTTTCATCGCGAGGAAAATACTCTGATTGTCAAGAACATATATATCTAGTCCTGGAAAGCTCCTCAAACTGCCAGCGAAACACCCTGAAGAGTAGTGGTAGCTGTAGTGTAGTAGTAACAATGTTAGTATTGACGTTAGTATTAGTAGTACTAACACTGAGACTGAAACTCATATACCGCCACGCCGGCAACGGCGGGCCTCCGCTGCACCCGTTCTACTAGTGCTGCTGCGGGTAGAGCCGTAGGTGTAGTGATGTGCGTTGTACATGGCGTTCATAGAGTTCAAAAGAAAACATTTGATTACGGAGTGTGAATATACCCTTAAAGGCCTCAGGCTGTGCAGCATAGCGCTAGATTTAGGTGAATTTTAAACAGAGAAAGGGGGGTCTTAGCACAGTAATAATACGTACAGCGGCATGATTGCAGCTGTAGTAAATGATGTTTCATTTGCGGCAGCACCCATCTTCTCTGTCGAGCAGCCAAGAGAAGGTAGCGCAGCAGTAGTACCAACACTAGCAGCATCAAATAGACAAGCAGCACACTCTTCTCGTTGTGTAATACTACTGAACGATATGACTCACCACCCTCACCACCACAACTATTTTATGAATACCAGAATCTTGGGCTGGTCATATACAGTGGGGGGCTCGTATCGCGGCTTCCAAGCAACTCATCTCACCAGCGTGTTGTCTAATGCTCTAGAGTGACCAGCAACAGCAGAAGGCGCAGCAGCAGCAGCGGCAGCAGCAGCGGCAGCAGCAGCAACAGCAGCGTAAGCAGCACCCGCCGGAGTTGACGCAGTGTGACAACCACCACCACCACCACAAACACCACCACGTTATTGGGAGAACAGACGAAGGATAAGAAGCAACACGGACAGTTTAACATGAAAAGAAGGAAAAGTCTCTATCATTCCACTTGTGAAGTAAAGGCAGGACCCGCCTTCAGGCTGGCTATAGCGCCTAGGACGCAGTCCCAGAAACTCTTGCAAGTGTGATGAGCACCGCAACAGCAATCACAGTACGAACATACCCTGCAGCATCAGCAGCCGCATTGGCACACTATTGCAGTAGCAGCAGCAATAACCGCAGCATCTAGGACTCCCAGCTGCTTTCTCAACCTCTGTGCACAACCAACAGCAGCAACGACAGCAGCAGCAAGCGTACCGACGCAGGAGAAGGAAATTCTGCCTTACACACATACACACACGTTTTTCTTTTCCGCTCGTCGCCAAGACGGATTCGCCGCTAGAGGAGTGCAACCATAGCGCCGACAAGAAGCACCAGTAGAAGACGTATCGAAGACCTCTCGAAGCACCCCCACACACATCATCAACTATACACATAAGCAACAGCAGAAGCAGCAGTGGAGAAAGGAGAGGCTGTCTTATCGCTTCTTATCATCATGTAGCAGCCACAAGAGAACAAACGGACGCCATACCAGCAGTCGCTACTGCTCATGGACATGTGTTTACTTGACATTTTCGAATGCGGTAACGCACTTCTGAAGAAACAGAAACTTCTCCGTTATTCCCACTGCAGGATAACACGCAACAATAGTGAAAAACCATTGTAGATGACTAGCCACAGCACATCAAATGCACACAAGCAACAGCAATATAAGAAGGAACCAGCAGCAGGGGACGTGCTCCACAGACGGCGGCCTTGCCAGTAGCAGCAACAGCAGCAGAAACACCAGCAACATACATATCACCAGCACCAGCCTTACACAGAAGCGCCAAGGCTTAAGATAGCAGAGAATATCCGGCAGCAGGTAACAATCGCTCAGCAGCATCAACAGTAACAGGGGCAGCACCAGCAGCATGCATCTGAGACTGACAAAGGAGTAAATGGTGGCAAAGAAACATTTATGACTTTCATTTACCTATATGCTCTCCCTCTACAGCAGCAACAGCAGCAGCTGGCGCACACAAAATGAGAGGGGTGTAAGTGATGTCTTCATCTAGACACCCAGCTAGCTTAGCAACTGCACCACCAGCAGCAAACTGGTTAGCGCAGTAGATTGATATTGAGAGAGGTATTATATGTGCTGTCTATTGATACATACACACACAAAAACGAGCTTCCTATATTTCTGCGTAAGTGGGAACAGCAGTTCGTGCACAAACACTAACTATTCGTTTTTCGGCAAGACAGCGTCTGACCCATCAGCAACAGCTACTTCGACTGCAACCGCAAGTGACTCAAAGTCATGCAGCGTACATAATATCCTGCATTATGTCTTTGTGGGTATGCGTAAGTATAAACCTACCTTACAGACTACTATCAGCAGCGGTAGCACAGAATACCCAGCAGCAGCCGCAGCTGCTGCAGCAACGACGACAGCGAAAGCGACAGGAGTAGCGACAGCAACGACCATAGCAGCCGCAGCGCTGCTAGCAACGACAGCACCAACGGCGCAGCAACAACAACAGCAGCGGCGTCAGCGACTAGTGCAGCACAGTAAAACGTGAGGGTGACAGCGAACACGACGCATGTTTGTGTGTGTGTGTGTGTCTTTGAAGGGGTATGTGGTGAGCAGTATCGACTGCAGCGGGGTGGCAACGGGATTTTTGAGAGAGAAGCTGCTGCTGAAGCAGAAGAACGTTCCAGACAGCAGCTGCAGCCAAAACGAAGTAATATAAATGTATATGTATATTTACATATATATACATATATACATATGTGTACGTGTACGTACCAGTATACGTGTACTCATCCTTGTGCCTATATATATTTATCTGCACACATATATGTGTCTAGATGGCCAAGATTGTGTTTGTA
Source organism: Ochotona princeps (assembly GCF_030435755.1). Taxonomy (NCBI): domain Eukaryota; kingdom Metazoa; phylum Chordata; class Mammalia; order Lagomorpha; family Ochotonidae; genus Ochotona; species Ochotona princeps. The sequence continues at coordinate 19,146 of NW_026696541.1, forward strand.
CATATACCTAAGTATATATTATGAATACATATCCATATCCGTATACATATATTAATGTACATATGTGTATGCACATATGCTAGTGTGTGTATATATATATATATATATATATATATATATATATGCTTATCTATGTGCACACAGATATGTGCACTAACATCGACGTGCACGTATATATTCAGATATACATAAAATTGTATTGATACAGTATGTGTGTATTGAAGTGTATTTAATGTATCAAGTTTTGTCACGTTCTGATATCAATCTCTTTTTTTGAGCAACACACGCAATCCTTACTAGCATCATAAGCAGAAGCAGCAATTGTGACTATCTGAGTACTTGTGTGCTGTGTAAAGGCAGGAACATACTATATTTGGTACGCAGTGAAGACGTTGCTGCTGCTGCTGGAGTAGTAGTAGTATTAGTAGCTCCTTAAGTTGCAGCAGCACAGGGTATGTCCAGGGAGCTATAGCTACATAGTATACAAACGCTAGAGGATACGTCACTAACACCAATGTAAAGAGGCAGCGTTGAGTAGAACTGAAGAAAATGACCCTACACTATATCTCCAACAACAACACAGACATCAACACAGAAGAGCGCATGCATATAATAAGGAAACATGGAGACAGAAAGTGCTCTACAACGGCTGCCACTGCAGTTCCTGCGTGCCGCAGCGTCGCACCCACAACAGCAGCAGCATGTAAAAATGCAGCCGCTGCTTTTCCATGAGGGTGATGGTAGGCAGTACTCAGGAGCAGGAGGAAGGGGAGGGGCTGCAGCAGCAGGAGCAGCACCAACTTCCGGAGAGGCATTTACACTCTCATGAACAAGACATTGCTCGTGAATCTCTTCTTGCTTCTCAACAGCAGCGTATTCCTCATCAGCATACACACTGCAACAGCAGCAACAGCAGCAGCAGGAGGAGCACGAGCAGCAAAGTCAGTCGTATGCCCTGCATGCAGGGAAACCTCACATGCACCAGTTGTTCCATACAACGCAGCCACAACATCATATAGCATCACAACCACAGCAACAGCAGCAACCTAGACCACAGCAGACGCAGCAACAGCAGCACCACTATCCCCCGCTACTACTACTACAACAGCAGCAGCAGCAGCAGCATGAACAGCATCTGCAGCAGCAACAGCATTGTCCGCAGCAGCAGCTGCAGCGTCATTATACACCCCCTCAGCAGCAGAATTATACGCAGCAACAGCAGCAGCACTATTATACGCAGCAGCAACAGCAACACGTGCAACAGCAGCAGCAACACATACAGCAGCAGCAGCAGCATGACATGAAGCAGGAGCTGGAAATGTTGAATGTGCTGTCGCGGCAGAGCTCCTTTCATCAACAGCCACTGCAGAAAGAACAGCAGCAGCAGAATGAGAAACACCATTTATTACAATATGATCCGCAGTATTGTCACCGGCCACAGCACTTGCAGAAACGATTGGATGGTGCAGAAAGTCAGCCACCGCTTCAAGAAGAGGTTGAGGAAGAAGAAGAGGAAGAAGAAGCGGAACAGCAGCAGCAAGATGGAAGAGGAGACGAAGGAAATTCCGAAACGGAGAGGAGGAGAGAGGAAGGTGCAGCAGAAGAACGTCGTTGGCATTTAATCGTCTACGCACAAGGACTTGACCGTCCTGGTGTGTCTCTGGAGTTTGCCAGGTCCGTGTTCTGATACCTCCCCCCATTCTTCTTCCATGATCATGCAGACAACTGCATGTACACACATTTGCATGCAGGAATTGCATGTACACACATCTGCGTGCAGAAGATTGCGTGGTCATACGTTTGCATGCCGAGAGCACGTACATCTGGGCGCAGAAAATTGCACGTACACACGCTTGCACGCAGGAACTAGCATGTACATCCATCTGCAGGCAGACGATAGCATGTGCATACATTCGCATGCAGGAGATTGCACATACAGACATGTGCACGCAGGAGATTGCGTGTACATACGTTTGCATGCAGAATATAGCATGTACCCACATTCGCATGCAAACGATTATATACAGTTGCATGCAGAGGAGCAGCACTACTATACTGCGAACATGATGCCCTCTGAGAGTTTGACGCATGTGTTTGTACTGTCCCTCCTCATTTTGCTGCATTGAAACCCTTTATGCATGGAGGCGGCCATTCTGCAGTCTCCCTAGCATGTCTCTCTTGTGTGTAGCGTGGGCGCCATCTGCGGTTTTCCTTCGATATTCCAGAGCTGCTAGCAAGCAAAAACCTCTTTTCTTGTTTTTTGACTCTTCCTGATATCCTTTTCGAGTTTGGCTCGGACGTTTGCTTCATTCTGTACGCTTTTAGTGCATGCATCCGCAGGAAGCGAAGCAGCAGCATTGTAGTCTTCAGTACTCTGTGCATGGATGTCTTGGTAGTAGTGTCTGATGGGTATAGTATTGGGGTGTAGTAATAAGTAACTGTGAGTGAGTTGCATGCCCAACACAGTAGTAGTATCTCTGGCGTTAGAATACTACGCACTGCATATATATTGTGTCTCTTCTACATGCCATCCACCCCACGCCCTCCCTTGCACCATTTTTTCGTACTCTCTTACTCTGATGTACTTACATACTTACGTAGATACAAACTTCAAATTCAAGAGAAGATACATGTATCTGTCGTGTACGTATCTGTCCGTAGCGTTTATACTTCTTAGCTGCAACACCCAATATCATGTGCAGGTGGAAATTGATGAGCTTCGTATTGCTTTTTACACGGATACTACTGTTGCTGCTTCTGTTGCTAATACTGTTGCTATCACTGACTGCTACTGCTGTTGCTATTACTTCCAGCACATTGCTAGTGGTATTGCTACTGCGGCTACCGCTACTGCTGCTATTGCTATTGCTATTGCTGCTGGTGCTGAGAGTGCTAGTGCTACTGCTACTACCGCTGGTACTGCTATTGCTGCTGCTATTTTCTGCTGCTGCAGCAACTGCTGCATGAAGCGGTGCATGCGCCTCCTCTACAAACTTTGCATTCTTGTCGCAACAGCTGCTGCAGCTGTTGCTTCTACTCCGCTACCTCTGATCATAGTGTTGTGTTAGTACTGCTGCTGTAAATTTAAGAAATGTACCTGCTGCTCTTGCATTCACTACTGCTGCCGTTGGTGGTGGTTGTGAGGATGATGATAATGATGTATATAAAGGTGAATCAATTACTGAAAAGATCAAGTTTGTAGCTTCATCTTGTGTTCACACCAGCGTGTGCATGTGTTTGTGTGTGTGTGTGTGTGTGTATGTGTGTGTGGGGGGACGGGACGGTGACGACTACTACGTTCAGGTGGCTGGCAGCAGATGGAGAAGAACAAGAAGAAGATGCATGCGGCGATGAGAGTGAAGGAAATGATGCGGAGGCTGCACATTTGCAGCAAGAACGTCTTCATAGTGACACTCACACGAAAAATTTGCAACTGATGGATGTACGGCAGCTAAAGATTGGACGGATGTGTTGCCTGTATTACCACGTCAAGGTCAAAGAGGTATAGTCACCGACTTGCACTTGAGGGCTCTTCTCTATGTCTTTTACAAGATCAATAATTGTCATTTTCTTCTGCTGCTGCCGCTGCTGCTGTAGAGATGTGCAGTCGCTGCACATCTCTTGCTGCTTGCTCTCTTTGCTGCTGCTGCTGCAAGGGGGGAGAGGTGTGGGTGCGCTGTTGCTGTGGCTGCGAATGTTCGTGCTTGTGACTGACTGCTGCTGCTGCGGCTGTTACTGCCACTGGTGTCGTTGCCGTTTTTGTTGTCACTTCGCTGCTGTTTTATATGTGCCGTGCGTGCTGCGGCACCTCCTCCAGCTGCTTCGAGATACGCCCGCTTCCTACAGCAGCAGCTGTTGTTGTTGCTTCCTTCCCCCACACGCAGTTAGGCAGGCTGTCGCTCTCTCTTTCGCTCTTTGAAGTACGTATGCGTACTTTTACCACTACTATGTACATGTAATACACTATATATATGTATATCGGACACGCACATGTATATATATACACAATATATATAACTCTGCTCTATATTTATAGGGGGGAAGCATCTATACAATATATATTGTGGAAGACGCGTATATACAATATATATAATTTGCTCCTCTCTTTGTATATAATATATATGGGGGACGCGTATATACTGTATAAAAATTTCTGCTCTCTCTCTCTCTATATATGGGGGAAACGCATATATGTATGTTTTATGCATATAGCTCTGCTGTCTCTCTCTCTGTCTCTTTCTCTCTATATGTATGTGGGGGACGCATGTATATATTACGTGACTAGTGTTGCAGCAGCTGTTGTCGCTGGTGGTGAAGACATACTCATGCGGACCTTCAATCTCTATCTCTCTCTCTTTTTAAAACATATACGCATGACACACTGTGGCTTGTCTGCGTGTGTGTGTGTGTGTGTATGTGTGTCTGGGGCTGGTGGCTGTCGGATCAAATTTGGAGAGCAGCACGTCGCAATGGAAGTTGTTAAAGCGTGTCTGTACACGGCGGCACAGACAGGGTATGAGTTAGATTATCAACTACTACCCTCCCCTCCGGCGACGTTTTCTGCGTTTCCCCCCACGAGTCTATCGTCGTCATCTTCACTGCTTCCACCCGCTACTGACCCATATAACAATTCCTCTACAACTGCGAAAGCGTGTATTACTACCTCTCGTACTGCACTAGGTAGCGGAGGAGCAGCACTCAGAGAGGAGGCAGCACGACCACCAGAACCACCAGCAGCAGAAGGCGCAGCAGCCCCACGGACGCCAGAGATATACTTAAGAGGCACCGCGTGGACTGCGGAAGCACGAGGACCAGAAGCAGCGACAGCAGCAGCAGCAGCCACAGCAGCAGCAGGGACAGCAGCCGCAGCGACAGTAGTAGCAACAGCAGCCACAGCAGCAGCAGCAGCAGGAACACTACCGGGACGGTCGGATAGTCATACCAAGAAACTATCATGTTCAGAATTAGATAGTCATACACGTCGCATACGCAGTGATCGAGAGCTACAGCAGCAGCTCCAGCAGCAGCAGCAACAGCAACAGCAGGCAGGTCATCAGCGGAAAATGTCAAGTGGCGATACTAATAGTAATGGAATGTCGAGTAGGTATGTTGCAACTCCGGCACTATCCCCTGCAAATAGTCGTGACCATGCGTCAGCTGATAGTGGTGCTCCTGCTGTTAGTGCTGCCACTGCCAGTAGATCTACTGCTCCTGCTGCTGCTGCGAGTGTTGCCGCTGCTGCTGGTAGTGTTGCTGCTGCTGCGAATGGTTCAGGTGCTGATGGTGCAGCTGATAGTGGTAATGAGAATCTCCATATATTGTCGAGGGGTGAGAGGAATAGTCAAGAATTGTTGTCTGCGAGGGTTCCACAACCGCGTAACACCATTGTTAAAAGGGAAGCAATTGAAGAAGAAGAAGAAGAAGAAGAGAAGGAAAGAAGCAAACCATTACCAATGGAGGCTGCTGCTTTAGACCCCCAGCTGCTGATTTATATGGCTGCTGGGACAGCACCAGTAGTAGTAAGAGACACACTAGCAGATGATGACGTTGATGTTGCTTCTCCTTCTCTTGCAACAGCAGCTGCAACAGCAGCACCAATACCACCACCGTCACGACGTGCTAGCACAGCTACGCAACTCGAGTATGCTTGTATGCATCTTAATAGGGCCACTAGTGGTGCCGAAGAGCTGCAGCACGGGGAAATGTGGCAAGACAGGTGCTTCCTTCTTCTTCTCCCTCTTCTGCTTCGTCCTCTTCTTGGTCTCTTCATAAGGACATGCTTTCGCGAGGCAGCCATCTACTTACAGTGCCACAAGAGGAGGAGGGGACTACTCGCTGCCGCAACAACAGCTCCCATAGCGATGTATCTAACTGTCACAGCAACAGGAGCAGTAGTTGTAATAGTCATAGTGCTGAAGAAGCTGGGGTGTCATGCAGCGACAGCGGCAGCAGCAGCAAAGGCAAAATGAGCGGTATGATACACAGAGGCACACACGATCAGCATAGTAGTAGCAAGCAAAGCAGCAGCAACGGCAGCATTGAAGTGGACAGCGGCACAAAGTATCGAAATAATAGTAGAGAGAGCAACAGCAGCGGCAGCAGTGGCAGTACTAGTAGTATTAATAATATTGAAGAGGTGGGGTCAACGCGTTTACGAAGGAATTGGTGCAGCTGCCGTTGTTTAGCGGCAGCGTCACACTGCCGAACGATGGCAGCTGCAGCATCAGCACGACAGCAACGTAGCAGCACAGCTTCTTCTTTTCGATGTTGGAATACAGTGCATGCAGCAGTTGCAGCAGCAGCAGAATCATGTGCGGGTGCAGCAGCGGAGGCAGCTGCAGCAGCAGCTGCAGCTGTGCAGGCATCAAGTTGATAGTCGTCCTCTTGCCTCGTTGTACGGTTCGAATCATGTAGAAAGACCCAGTGATCAGGAAGAAGAAAAGAGGCAGCAGAATGGGGGTATGGAAGTAGCAGCAGCAGGGGTGGGTGCTACTACTGTGCGAGCCACCGCTAGACGACTTGCTGCAGCCCACACAGGCTGCTGCAACTGCACAAGCAAAAGCAGCAGCCGCAGAAGCAACAGCTGCGGCAGCAGCAGCACAAGCAGCTGCAGCAGCAGGTGCCACAAGCGCGGAAATTGATGAGGAGGAGCATGCAGCTCTTCACGCAGCAGTAGCAGCAGCAAGCGAAGCAGCAGAGGCAGCAAAAGCTGCTGCTGCTGCAGCAGCTGCTGACGCTGCATGTCTGCGAAGTCTACTACAAGAAGACGAGCAGCCTACAGAAATGCTACCACTCGCTGCCGCTGAAGAACAAGAAGAACGAGCAGAAGAACAGCAGCAACAGCAGCAGCAACGACAGTTGTATGGGGAAGGAAAAGGGGGAGATGTGTGTGAGAGAGAGGGCGGTCGTGGTAATCTGTCAATACAGAGTAGTTGCAGCAGTAGAGGTAGCCGTAGTAGCCGTAGCAGAGGGAGCGGCACCAGCCCAAGCCGGAAGAGCAGCACCAGCAGTCGCAGCAGCAGTCATACAAGCAGCAGAAACCACGGTAATACTGCCAGCAGCGGTAGTCGTAGGCAACAGATTTCTCTCAGAAGCGTATACGATGCATCATCGAGTGAGCAACTAACTCATGAGAGTAGTTACACTACGCCTGTGGGGTTTTCTCGGAGTAGCAGCACAAGTAGTAGTAGTAGTGACAGCAGCAGCAGCAACTCTTCAGTAGCAGCAGCAGCAGTAGTTACGTCTGCGGAACCGCATAACTACTCGACCAGGCACGTGAGTGACTGCTGCATGCAGACGCACAGTACTCAATGCTGCTCGGTGCATGCAGGTGGCAATGCAAACAACGCAACCGCTACGACAACCTGCCACGTACAACAGTATCAGCCACTCTACCACTACCACACCCCCTACCAACAACAGCAGCAGAACCACCACCAGCAGCAGCGACCATACCCCCCAACCTCCACCCCAGCAGCAGCAACAGCAGCAGCAACAGCAGCGGCAGTACCATGAGCACCCGCAACAACAGCAGCAGCAGCTACGTAATAGTGATAGTAGTAATAGTAGTAGGAGTCTAAGCAGTAGCACCAGAAGTCATTACAAGCATAATGTGGATTGTGAAAATGTTTCTGATTCATTATCGTCACAAGCATCCTCAATATTTTCACCTGCTGCTTCTTCTTTTGCCTCGTCTGTGTCGCCTGTACTTCCTCTAGGGAGTTCAGTATATGCTGCAGCAGCTTCACATGAAGAAGTAGCGGCCCAATCAGCAACAGCAGCAAAGGACGGTAGAGAAGCAGCATGGCAACAACAGAGTTCGCCTCCATTTGCTGCTCCTGCTGCGACGGCTGCTGCCACTGCTGCAGCCGCTGCTGCTGCCACTGCTGCTGCCGCTGCTGCTGCCACTGCTGCTGCCACTGCTGCTGCCACTGCTGCTGCTGCTTCGACTACTATCATGACTCCTGGGACTACTACCAGAGAGAGTTTCTCTGCTCAGACAGCAAAGCATATCAACCACTTTACTGCTACTACTGCTGCTGCTGCTAGTAACCCTGCCTTTTTCTCTTCGTCTCTTTCGTCTTGTGCTGCTGCCTCTGCATCCTCGCGACACTCTTCACAGCCACATGCGGCACTCGTTTCGGTAGACCCCTCTGCTGCAGCTACAACCAGCGATGCAGTCGTATTGCAGGTGGTCGAAACCAATCGCTATCTTTCACCAGGCCTTCTCTCTGCTTTGCTGGTGGCTCTTACTGAAGCTGCTGCTACAGTGCAAAGGTAATTGTATATCACACATCTACACATACACACATGCATGTACACACACAATCACACCGTCTGTCTGCGCTGCCGCTGCCGTTGCTTCCCCTGTATTTTTAATGCGCTGCACCACTGCTGCTGCATCAACACCAGATACTAGTGTCTCCCTTATACTGGACTATCTCTTTCACTACTACTGCTGTCCTTCTAGTACTACTCTTGCTGCACGAACGTCAGTCACTGTAGCATAGAACTCACGTGACTGCTGTTGTTGCTACTGCTGCTGCTGCACTTGTACCTGCTGTTGTTGCTGCTGCCAACTCACAAAAGGGTCTGAAATTACTTTTTTCTAATAGTTGCTGCCATGAACACATACATACATACATGTACATATTTGTATATATACATACATACATACATACAAACCTGTGCTTATATCTATGTATACAGAGTATATATTGCTGGTGGTTGCAGAAGATCTATTTGCGTTGTCTTGATTTCTGATTGCAGCCTCTCTATCATATAGGCGCTACCGCTGTTGCTGCCGTTAGACTGCTGCTGTTGCTGCTGTTAGACTGCTGCTGCTGGACTGCTGCTGTCAATGTGCTGCTGCTGAACTGCTGCTGTCAATGTGCTGCTGCTGGACTGCTGCTGTCAATGTGCTGCTGCTGAACTGCTGCTGTCAATGTGCTGCTGCTGGACTGCTGCTGTCAATGTGCTGCTGCTACTGCAGCACTCCCTGAAGGCGCTGCTGCTGGTAGTAGTAGTAATAGTGGGGATGTTGGTGGTGGTTGCGGGTGGGGAACAAGTTGGTACTCGATCTTCTATCCGCGCTGGTGTTGGTACTGCTGCTGCTGCCTGTGCTGGTCCATCAGCAGATGCTCGAAGTGTATCTTGATTATGCAGATATAATACAAGTATAAAGAGCTCTTACCACCTGTATTTCACTGAGAGGGAGTGCTATTGCTGCTGATTAACTGAAGCTAATAAAAATGATAACAGGTCATGTGGCTTGCTGTGAAGCCTTATCCTCGCGAAGACAAATTTAATTTGCCAGTGGGAAAGCTCTTCACTGGTGGCGAGCGTACTGGAATGCTGCTGCGTGGGTAGCTGCTGTATGCGGCTTTCTGCTGCTGCGCGTGCTGGGGTTTGCACGCATGCATAGACCTTCGACAGACGCGCACATCCGTTTATACCCCTCTGTTCTCACGTTTTCGCTGTGTGACTCCCTGGCAACTACAAATAACACGGTGGAAGTAGGCTTCTTCTTATTATTCTGCATGTGTTATCGTGCAGTGACGTTGTGCTGTGATTTTCCTTCTCCTCCTCTCGTCTTGCCGCTGCTGCTTCTTCTTTTTTTCTAGTAATAGAGCGAGCGGTGGTGCTGTTGCATGCGCTCAGCGCGTTTGACTATCTCTTTGCCGTCTGATGGTTACATACGTTAGCCAACGGCTACTGCTGCTGGTGCATTCAATCTCTTTCTCTCAGTGCGGGTGTGTGTGTTCTTGTGTGGGTGGGTATATGTGTACGTGTACGTGTGTGGATCTGTGTTTGTGTGTGTGCGAATATGTGTGTGTGTATATGTATATGTGTGCATGTGATTGTGTGTGTGCGTATGTGTGTGTATGTGTGTGTGTGTGTGTGTGAGGACGTCGTGCCTTTTATGTTTCTTTGATGGCTGTTGCAGCATGGCTCTTGAACGCGCGGAATTGCCGTGTCAGTGTGTTGGCATGCGCTCATCGGCTTCAGTGAGAGAAGGACAGAGAAGCAGCAGCAGCAGAAGAGGACGAGAGAGAGAACGAGAAAGAGAAAGTAGTAGTAATAGTATTAGTAAGGAGAGCACCGGCAGTGGCAGTAGTGACAGCAGCGACAATGAGAAACATGAGTGTGGTCAGCACGAAAGTTGCTGCTGTTGTTGCTGCGGCAAGGGTCGAAGAGTCTATGAGAGCAGCAGAAGTCAAGTAACTGATATAATGAACGGAGAAAGAGACTGCAGCAGAAAAGAGAGGAATCTGCGCCACAGCAGGAGCAACAGCAGCCTGTTGCTTCATCGAGAGCGAGAGTTCCACGCGTGCTCCTGCTGCTGCTGTTCCTGTTGTTGTGGCGGTGCGTGTGCCTGCACGGACACTTGCAACAGCAGCAGCACTAGTAGTAGTAATAATAATAATTGTGATAGCCGCAGCACAGGTCATAACCACAACAGAACCATGAGGTCCACACACCCCGCGCGTACAGGAGGAGGCAGTAGTAGTCGGAGTGGTAGCGGAGAAATAGAGAGAAAAAATGACCAAAGCGAGAATGGCATTCTGAACAACAGTGCCGGAGAAAGGAGAAAAACCAGCAGTAGTAGTAGTAAAACTCGCAAGTCTCCCGCGAGCAGTAGCGACTGTACCAAGTGCCTCTGTGGACATGAAACGAGAAAAAACACTGGCAGGAAGAACGGCAACCTCCCAAGTATCAACAGTTGTAGTGAACGAAAGAAATGCAGTACACACGAAGCTAGAGACATCAGTAGGAGTTCTACAAGTAAAAGACAAACACGAGAAAGAAATGACTGCAGAAGCAGCAGCAATAGCAGCCTTAGCAGCAATAGTAATAACCCCAGCCGCTTAAATCGTGAGTGTATGGAGAATGGCCGAGTACTACAAGCCCTGGAAGTCAAAATGCGGTTTCCCTCTTCTATATTACCTATAAATACAAACGTACTAACAGATCGGTAAGGAGCGTACTTGTATATATATATCTATATATGTATATATATATGTATATATATATATATATATATGTGTAGATACATACACATATACACACATGTATATCTATATATGTATACATATATATGTGTTGCCACAACAAATGTATACCCATATATATATATATATATATATATATATATGTATATATGTATATATATATATGTATATATATGTGTATGTATATGTACATATGTATACAAAAATATATATGTATATATATATATATGTATGTATGTATGTATGTATGTATATGTAAGCATATGTATGTATGTATACGTATGCATATACATATACATATATATGCTTCTTACCGATCTGTAAATAAATTCATAATGATAACATGAAACACATATAAATATATATATATATATATGCATGTGCATGTGTATGTATATATGTATATATGTATGTATGTATATGTATAGCCTATATATATGTATCTGTATATGGGCACTGTAGAATCTGCCAGCATAAATGTATCAGCAGATTAGTACGGAGGTGGGAACTCGTAATACACATAGAACTGCTCGGACTGCGTGTCTTTTTGTATCTCGACATCCACTAACACGATCGTCAACTTTTTCCCCGACAATGTTTATATATATATACGTGAATACGTATGTGTATATATACATATATATATATACACATGTGTATATAGGCATGCATGTTGTTTGTATATTTTACGTAGATATCCATATATATGCGCAGACGGGTAATTCACACATCTAGACAACTTAAGACCTTTCAGTTAAAATATACGTATATATATATATATATACATAAGTATGGGTATGCATGCTGTTTGTGTATGTTGCGTAAATATTAATATGCACGCAGAGAGGTATAAATAATAGGTCTATACAAGTAGACCGTGCCCCTTGCAGAACAATACATGTACACATATCTCTCTCTCTATATATAAATATATATATCTGTATGTATATATATCTCTCTATGTATATATATCTATATGTATATATATATGTGTATATAAATATAGGCACGCATGCGATTTGTGTATCTTGTATAGATATTGATATATACGCATATGGATATTCTTGTAGGTAAAAAAAAAATGAAATCTTTTGAAAGATACCTACCCGCGTATGTACAGACGTGCATCTTTCCTGGTGATATATACCGTATGGAAAGAGGGAGATATAAATAGGTACCTATGTATGTATATTAACATGTACATAATGGTAAAGCTGTATGTATGTATGTATATCGACGTATACATATAGGTTGAACTGTATACATGCATATCAACATATGCGTAATTATGTATACACACGTATATGTGTATATGCAAAGGAGTCCTTAGATTGCTCGGAAACTAGACATACACTGGTTGCAGCGTTACACACGAACCTACAGACACATACATGCATTTATATACATATATGTGTCTGCATGAAGCAGTGCAGGAGTAAATATATTCGGCATGCAAAACGGAGCTTACGCCGCGTGCATCTCTCCGTTGAAAGCTTGTTCGGTTCGTGCTGCGTGGGTGCCGCTACTGCTGCTGTTTTTTGCTGCTGCAGACAGAGCATGCAACGACTGCATGCACGGCTAAAGCGAATATGTGACCACCACGGCGCACAGCTATTACTTCGCTGGGATGACTTTGTAAGTCTCGTTCTGCAGCCTTAGCAGCAGCAGCATTAGCTGCAACAGCAACAACAGCAGTAGCAGTAGCACTACCATGTCGTGCGCTGCACGCAGCACAGCAGCAGCAGCAGGTGTCGGGAGCAATCGAAAGAGCAGCAACAGGGGGAAAACCAGCGAGAGCACCAGCAACAGCAGCAGCAATCGGACGAGGAGGACGCGGAGGAGTACCGGCAGTAGCAACGGCAGCAGCAGTACAAGTGCACTAGTAGCAGTATTAGGTAGAGCGGCAGTACTAAGGAGCGCTGCAGCATCATTAGCTGTACTAGAGTGTGCAGCAGCATCAGCAAAATCAGGAAGAGCAGCAGCAGTAGTTGTAGGAAGTGCAGCAGCTGTAGTAACAGCAGCAGAAGTACGGCGGTGAGCTGCGCAAGTAGTCGTAGGAAGTGCAGCAGCAGTAGTAACACGAGCAGCAGCAGTACTGGGGAGAGCAGCAGCAGTGGTAGTAAGAAGAGCAGCAACAGTAGTAACAACAGCAGCACTAGTAGGAAGAACAGTGACAGCAGTAGCAGCAGCAGTAGTAGCAGCTACACACAGTCTGAGAGCCGCAGTTCTGAAGAGACAGCAATAGCAGCAATAGCAACAGTAGCAGTCGCAGCAGCAGCAACAGTAGCAGGCGCAATAGCAGCAGCAACAACAGACTCACTATGAGTAGCAGCAGCTGCACAACGAATGATTTGCAGTAGACGTGATTTTGTGTAGGGGTGTAGTACGGTCGGCACTAGAATCAGCAGCTGCTGCATGTCATTGTAAGAGCAGCAGCCGTGCGTAGAAAGCAGTAGCACAGCAGCTCTGCATGCGAAGCAGCAGCAACAGGAGGGGAGGGAGGACTTACAGAGAAAACTCTTATATATCAGTAGCATTAGCAGCTCCGATGCAACAACCGAATAGAAGAAGAGCATCAATTAACACTGACAGCAGCAACAACAGCGACAGCAACGGCAGCAACAGCCTCAACAGCAACAGCAGCACCAGCCACAGCAACGGCAGCAGCAGCCTCAACAGCAACAGCAGCAACAGCCACAGCAACAACAGCAACAGCCTCAACAGCAACAACAGCAGCAACAGCAGCAGGTACAGACTTTTATCAGGGTCAACTAGGGGAAAGATACAGACCAGAAAAAATGAGAAACAAGACCGAGACAGGAGGAAAAGCAGAAGTCTTTCACTTTTTGCAGGCGTGAAATTACCAGCAGCAAGTGTGCCTTCCCTGTATACGTAGATGGTGTCTACAATCTCTTTTTCGCTGCCATTGCGGCCGCAGCTTCTTTTCACCGCTCACGAATGAGAAGAAGACGAAAACTTTTCCAAGCAGAAGAGAGAGACATTCCCGCCGCTCACGTAATAGTAGTAGTTGTTGTAGGAATAGTAATATTAGTAGTGATAGTAGTACTAAATGATAGTAGTAAATAGTAGTAAAACTAGTAGTAGTAGTGGTTCACAAGATATACAGTGGCGTATGTATGTACGTGCATCCATTTTCATATATATTACTCCTTCTTTCTTCACATATAAGTGTTCATATATATACTTATAAATGTATATGTATGTATATATATATACATGTATATACATGCATATATATATGTATATGCATGTATATATATGGATGTGTATATATGTATGTATATATGTATATATCTCTGTTTACATATATATATATATATACGTACATACATACATACATACATTGTGTGTGTCTCGCTCTTTTTCTCTCTTACATATATATATATATATATATATATACTTTTATGGGTATTTCTTACAAATCTTTCTTTCTGTATATATATATATATATATACATGCGTATATTTCTTGAATATGTGTGTGTGTCTTTTTTTTCTCTCTCTCTTTCAGTGTACACATGTATACTGTTTTATATGTCTGCATCATTGTATATCTTTCTCCCGAGCCCCTCCTCCACTTTCCCTTCTCTCTCGTTTCAATATATATGTATAATATGGAGAGAATGAAGGTGACAGTGTCTAAGTTTCTTGTGTGCTGGCTGGCATTCTTACATTCGTTCCTCTGTCTCTCTCCTTCGCTCTCGCCATGGTGTCTCTGTGCACATTTGTGTGTCTGCTATAGCAGTACGAACAGCAAAAAAGCCACTACTTCGAAAGAAGCAACAGCAGCAGCAGCAACAGTTTTGAGAACAGAGCGACGGTCTCTTCTTCAAGAGCAGCAAAAGCTGTTGCTTCTCGAGCATCAACTAGTTGTAGTGTGTGAGTAGCTCTGGCCTGATAATGACGTGCGAGCCACACAGCAACAGCAGCGACTGTTTTTGAAAACAGCGAATCTGGCTTATTATTTTTTTGTGAAAAGCAGCACTACTGAACACCGTTTCTCGATTGTTCCTTACAAAGACTAGTATGAGGCGATATGCTCAGATATGTCATCTTACTGACATACTGACGTGCAAGCCCTCGCGATCCCTTCTTTCATTTACTTTTCGTTGTACTCATCATACGAAATCGCAGATGTCCTTTCAGAAAGTAGTTTGTGCGTTTTCATTATCGCCTCTACCCTTCATAGCTATATTATTACTCTCATAATTATCACTGTCGTGTATTTCTCTCATATACATGCATATATATACATGTCTATCTACACGTATATTAGAATGTCTGTTCTTCATGACTGCATTATTCGTATCAATACTGTTGTGTGTTTTTCCTCTCTCAAATACATATATATATATATATATACACAAATTATTCTATAGTGTGCCTGTTCCTCATGACTATTATCATTATTACTACTGATGTGTACCTCTCATGTATATATATATAGAAAGAGAGAGAGAGTAGTACGCAACATAATTATTGTATGTGTACGAGTTGCTCTTTATTATATGTTGTATGTGTATTATTTTTTCACTGGAGGTAAATACTAGGAGCAGTATCCTATTAAAGCACTAATAATATATATCTATATATTTATTCTAATTATATTCATTACTGATATATATATGTATTATTACTCTTATTACTAATGATACGTGAGGCAGTATGTGTATATATGTATGTGTATATGAGTGTGTGTGTGTATACTACAGCACCAATAATATATATATTGTAAATATGTTTTTACTATTATTTATATATACTACTGGTGGTCTGACACAAAACGTGGTGTGTGTCTGTGTGCGTGTGTGTCTACTATTTAGTACGAATATATAATATATATATTATATATATTTGTTGCAGTTATATATTTTATTATTATTACTGGCTCTGTGACGCAGTGTGTGTGTGTGTGTGTATGGGTCTGTATGTGTATGTGTGTATGTGTATATGTGCTATTGTAGCACGTATAATATATATTGTACATTTGTTGTTTGCTGCTATATATGTCTGTAATATTATTATGGTGTTGTGGCGCAACGTCTATAGGTATGTCTGTGTGTGTACATATATATTATTATAGCACGAATAATATATATACTGTACATATGTTACTTGCTGCTATATATATATATATATATAGATATATATATATATCAATCATATATAGCGTTGTTGTGAAGTACTTCGGGTATATATATATATATGTATATACGTGTATATATATGTGTGTGTGTACGTGTATGTGTGATCAGCCTCTAAAGTATAGAAGTCGATCACTAGTTGTTTTCGGATTGAATGAAGTTCTCGTGGAGCAGGATGTTCTCGAGGAGATGCTCCGGTGTGCAGATGCTCGAAGTGATAGTCATCAGGTAAAAAAAATTCTAAAAAGTCTTTCTCTCACTCTCTCTCTCTCTCTTTACCTGTCTACTGCTAGTAGTAGTTGTACTAGTAGTACTAGGAGCACTGTCAGTATTAGTAACAGTAATAGTGATTATAGTAGTAGTAGTAATACAGGCTGGCATTGTCTCTAACTGAATTGCCACTAGCCGTACTAGCAGCAGTATATTAGTACTTGTAGCTGTAGTAGTAGTAGTAGTACTGTTTCACTGTTCTACTCTCTACTCGTCTTGCTAATACCACTAGTCGAGGTAGTACTAGTACCACTACTACTAGAAGTAATGGTAGTAGCACTAGTACTGTAAGTAGTAGTAGTAGTAATACGTCCTGGCACTGTCTCTATCTCTCTAAGTATTACCACTAGTCGAAGTAGTAGTAGTAGTAGTATTAGTAGTAGTTACACTACTAGTAGTTGTTTTCTATCGTACTCTGTACCCGTCTTACTATTACCACTAATCGAGGTAGCAGTACTAGTACTAGTAGTAGTAGTAGTAGCAGTAGTAGTGCTTGTAGTAGTAGTTGCTGCAAACTACCTTACTCTCTAAACGTCTTAGTAGTACCACTAGTAGTATTAGTAGCAATAGTAGTAGTAGTTTGATACTCTTACCACTGGAGTAGTAATAGTAGTAGTATTATTTTTAGTACACTGCTAGTCTGTCTAGCTGTTTCACAATTACCGCCACTAGTTGTAGTATGAATGTAGTAATACTGTTGTTCCATATGTCTGTATTACGCTCACCACTAGTTAAAGTAGTATATCACCCTCCTTTCTACCTCTCATAATTTCTACTACCACAACTACTCGTAACAGTAGTATACCACCATTCGCTGTACTTGTCTTACAATACTACTAGTACTAATACCTGTAGTAGTAGTACTAGTACTAGTAGTAGTAGCAATTGAAGAATACTACCATCTCTGTACCTGTGTTACTATCACCACTGGTTGTGTCACGGTATCTCATCGTTCTCTCTCTAGCTGTCTAATACCGCTACTACTACCACTACTACTACTATTACTGCAACCATTAGTAGTAGAAGTGTATTACCTTCTTTTTCTACCAGTGATAATTACTACTACTTCAACACAAACCTCTAGTAATAGTAGTAGTAGTAGAAGTAGTAGTAGTAGACTCCCATTCTCTCCACCTGTCTTACAACTGCTGTTAGGAGGAATAGTATATTAGTCTTCTGTCTGCATGTAATACTAACCACTACCACAAATAATAGTAGTAGTACTAATATACTACTCTTCTTCCTCCAGGTTGTAGTAATTACCACTGCAGATAGTAGTAGTCAATAGTACTACTGTGATGGTAGGTGTACTACTACTAGTTGTCGTCTTGGTATTCTTACTAATCCCTCTCAGTAGTAGTAATGATAGTAGGTAAGCTAGTAGCAGTCGTCTTGGTCTTCTCACTAATTCCTTTAGTAGTTATATATAGTAGTAGAAGTGATAGTAGGTAAACTAGTAGTAGTAGTAGTAGTAGTCGTCTTGGTGTTGTTACTACTTCCTTGGCAGTGCCTCGGATATTTGTGGGTGTGGACCTGCTGCTTGTGGCGCTGGTGTTGCTGCTCTTTCTCTTCTAGATGTCGGCACTTATCACTTCGTGATGTGTTGATGTGTAGTAGGTCGCTGCTATTATATCTGCTCCTGCTGGAGTGGGTGAGGACTCACATCTTTTTTGACTACGTCTCTAAAGTGCATTGCTGTAGTAGTGCTGCTAATGCTACTGCTGTTGTCGCAGTTGCTATTGCTGCTGATGTTCATCTTACTTCTGTTGCTGCTGTGGCTGCTATTGCTACTATCGCTGGTGCTATTCTATGTAAACAGCTGCTATGTGTGTTATTGCAGCTCTGTGTTATCGCTGGAGAGCTGCTGTTGCTATTGCTGCCATGTGGTAGTGCTGCTATGGCTGTTGCTGCTGGTATTCTGCTGCTATTGGGTGTGCTGCTGTTTCTGTTTTATGGCTGTTAGTGCTGTCACGTGGTATGAGTTTCATTGCTACTACTATTGCTGCTGGTATTCCGCTGCTATTCGGTGTGCTGCTCTCTGCGTTGTTACGGCTATGTGTTACTGCAGCTGTTGCTACTGTTGGTCTGTGTTATTTTGCTGCTATTACTGTTGCTGCTCTGTGTTCCTGCTGCTCTCATGGCTTTTGCTGCTAGGCGTTACTGCGGCTATTCCTACTGCTGCCATCATTCCTGTTGCTGCCGTTATTGCAATTGCTGCCATTACTGCTGCTACTGCTGCCAATACTGCTGTTGCTGCCATTACTGTTGTTGTTGGCATTATGGCTACTGCTGCCAACTGCAGTTGCTGCCTCTACTGCTACTACTGCCATACTGGTGTTGCTGCCACTATTGCTACTGCTGCCATTACTGCTATTGCTGGCTTTACTGCTATTGCTGCCATTACTGCTACTGCTACCATCATTGGTATTGCTGCTATTATGTTTTGATTAACAGATGTTATATTGCTGGTGTTGCTATGGCTATGGCTGTTGTACTTTTTTTGTAGTGCAGCTTGTAGTCATATACATATACCTAAAAGTATGATAGTGCTGGTATAGTCGTACATATCACTCAGCTTTAACTGGTGCTTCTGCTGGTGCCATATGGGTTGCTGTCGCTAATGTAACGTCTTCTACGTCAATGCCCTTTGTATCCATATATGTAGCTACGTACATTTACACACATATATATCTATATATAATATATATAAATAAATATATATATATATATGGAACATTTATATATATATATAAATCTATTTGTGTATATATGACAGTGAGAGTATGTGTCTGAGGGGTGAATGATACTGTGGCTGTTACCTCTCTTGCGTCTCAGTGCCCTTTACATACATATATATATATATATAAAGTATTTATGTATATATATATGTATATTTATATATACGTAAATTCTTATACATATGTATATATATATATGTATGTGTATGTATATGTATATAAATATTTATGTATATATATATGTATATTTATATATATATGTATATTTATATATATATGTATATTTATATATATATGTATATGTATATAAATATTTATGTATATATATATGTACATTTATATACAAGTAAATTTTTATACATACATATATGTATGTATGTATATATATATATATATATATGTATGACAGTTAAAATGTGTGTGTATGAGGGGTGGATGATACTGCAGGACTGGGGTGAGGGAGAAGTGGAAGAAGGCGGGGTGGCATCGGAAGAGCGCGTGTATTTACGAAAATTACAAAAACTAAGCGGACAGCCTGTAGAAACTCTTATCAAACAGGTGCGTGCTTCCCATGCAGCTTTCACAGTGGAACATATATATATATATACATATATATATATGTAGTGCAATATGTGTATATATGTATATGTATATATATATATATATATATGTATATGTGTATTCCAATATATGTATATATGTATATATCTACATATATATATATATATATATATATATATGTAGTGCAGTATGTGTATATATGTATATGCATATATATATATGTATATGTGTATTCCAATATATGTATATATGTATATATCTACATATATATATATATATATATATATATATATATATATATATGTAGTGCAATATGTGTATATATGAATATGTATATATATATGTATATGTGTGTTCCAATATATGTATATATGTATATATCTACATATATATATATATAAATATATATATATATATATATGTAGCGCAATATGTGTATATATGTATATGTATATATATATATATGTATATGTGTATTCCAATATATGTATATATGTATATATCTACATATATATATATATATATGTAGTGCAATATGTGTATATATGTATATGTATATATATATATATATGTATATGTGTATTCCAATATATGTATATATGTATATATCTACATATATATATATATATATGGTGCAATATGTGTATATATGTATATGTATATATATATATATATATGTATATGTGTATTTCAATATATGTATATATGTATATATCTACATATATATATATATGTAGTGCAATATGTGTATATATGTATATGTATATATTTATATATATATGTATATATATATATGTATATGTGTATTCCAATATATGTATATATGTATATATCTACATATGTATATATATATGTAGTGCAATATGTGTATATATGTATATGTATATATATATGTATATGTGTATTCCAATATATCTATATATGTATATATCTACATATATATATATATATATACATATATGTAGATATGTAGTGCAATATGTGTATATATGTATATGTATATATATATATATATGTGTTCTCCAATATATATATATGTATATAAATTCCTATGTGTATTGCAATACATGTATATATGTACATATATCTACATATATATAAATATATATGTATTGCATTATACGTATATATGTATATATATCTACATATATATATGTATATATATTTAGATGTGTACTGCAATATATGTATATAAATACATATATCTATATATATATATGCATTGCAACATATGTATATATGTATATATATGTATATCTACATATATGTACATATATATAGGTATGTGTATCGCGGCATAGAGGACAGAGGGGAATATATGGAGAGCAGTACGTCATGAATATATATAGATATGGAGAGTAACAAAAAAAATATTTGCAGCTGCATGTCGAGTCGGAGGCTCGACTTGTATTGTAGCACATCGCATGTGCTTCATTTGTTTCTTTTTTTTTCTCAATAAGAGACATCACTATATCACCCTAACTTATCGGTCGCTAGTGCTGCTACTGTACATATCTACATATATATATATATGTATATGGTGCAATATGTGTATATATGTATATGTATATATATATATATATATGTATAGTTGTATTTCAATATATGTATATATGTATATATCTACATATATATATATATGTAGTGCAATATGTGTATATATGTATATGCATATATATATATATATATATGTATATATATATGTATATGTGTATTCCAATATATGTATATATGTATATATCTACATATGTATATATATATGTAGTGCAATATGTGTATATATGTATATGTATATATATATGTATATGTGTATTCTAATATATGTATATATGTATATATACTACATATATATATATGTATACATATATGTAGTGCAATATGTGTATATATGTCTATATACATATGTGTATTCCAATATATCTATATATGTATATATCTACATATATATATATATATATATATACATATATGTAGATATGTAGTGCAATATGTGTATATATGTATATGTATATATATATATATGTGTACTCCAATATATATATATGTATATAAATTCCTATGTGTATTGCAATACATGTATATATGTACATATATCTACATATATATAAATATATATGTATTGCATTATACGTATATATGTATATATATCTACATATATATATGTATATATATTTAGATGTGTACTGCAATATATGTATATAAATACATATATCTATATATATGCATTGCAACATATGTATATATGTATATATATGTATATCTACAAATATGTACATATATATAGGTATGTGTATCGCGGCATAGAGGACAGAGGGGAATATATGGAGAGCAGTACGTCATGAATATATATAGATATGGAGAGTAACAAAAAAAATATTTGCAGCTGCATGTGGAGTCGGAGGCTCGACTTGTATTGTAGCACATCGCATGTGCTTCATTTGTTTCTTTTTTTTCTCAATAAGAGACATCACTATATCACCCTAACTTATCGGTCGCTAGTGCTGCTACTGTACATATCTACATATATATATATATATATATACGCATGTATCTATATATATATATTTTTTTGAACGTACACACACACGGACGCACATACACATTTTTAAAGAGACTTGCACACCTCATCCACAAATACCTACGGACAGATACGTATATATATACATACAAATTCATACTAGTGCAACACTGCGTGTACTTGTGATGCTGCTGCATACACATTCAGACTTATATATATATATATGTATACAAACACATACGACCGCAGTAGTGTCTATATTTGTACTGCTGCTCCCCCCGTCGCATGCATACTCACTCATACTTGCATACAAATACATACAATGACTACACATACACATACAACTACATAATAACGCAGTAGTGTCTATCTCTCTTCTGTTAATGGAAATGATGATGCAGTCGTTGTCTCTCTGTTCTGATTAACCGCAGCAGCAGCTGGTGATGCTTGACACTCTTCTGTACGTCTTGTTGCTGCCTGTGGTGATGGTCGAGGTGTGAAGTTATTGCTGGTGTGTGTGTGTATATATATAAGTGTATATGTGTGTGTATGTGTTTGTGCATTTGCGTGTATGTGTGTGTGTGAAATGTCTGTGTATGTATGTGTGTTTGGGTGCCTGTGCATGTGTACGTTTGTTTGTATGTATTAATGATGTATGTATCTATGGTGTATGTACGGATCTATGAGTATGTACCTATGTATGTATGTATCTATGGTGTATGTGTGTATGTATATACATATAATTATTATTACATAGGTATGCTGTTTTCACTATTCTCTGTGTGAATACATATATATATATATATATGTTGCTGTTTCTGAGGATGTCTTGGTTATATGATGGAGCTGTTTCTATAAGAGAGTCCTCGTTACCGCGCTGCCACTTTTGATATTCGCGTGTATGTGTGTTTTTGTATATATATATATATATACATATATGGGCGTTGCTCTCTGTAAGTGCAGCATCATCTTTTGTGCAGCTACTTCTATTGTCTATGTACGTGCTGATGTGTTAACATGTGCTGTCTCTCTCTCTCTCTATATACATATATATATATATATATATATATGCATATATATTTACATATATGTTGCTGTTTTTCTCATGTGGTTTTCTTCGTAATGCCTATTAGGTGTTACCACGACTTACAATCACCAAGGGCGCTTTCTTCCTTATGTTCGTTCTCAAACAACTTGGGTAAGTTCTCCGTGTCATTCGAATCTAATTACTACATATATACATGAATATATGCACGGATCTTTACATATATATTTGCATATATATATAAGATATATTTTACATGTATATACTGATACATAGACATATTCAAGTATATCGCGTACATGTATACTAGATGTATATATATATATATGTATATATATATATATATATGTACATCACAGGGATACACAGAGGCATAGATATATATATGTATATATTCATATGCATCAGTAAATCTACATATCTGTATGTATATATGTATATAGACTTCTAGATACATAGTTACGTACATGTGCATACACGCATAGTACATGTACATATACATATATACATATTTTGAAGATACACAGATACATTCATATATATATATATTACATACCTTAGCGATATTCGTACAGATCTATGTGTACGTACATATATATACATATATATATCTCTATGGATACATAGGTACATACACGTATATACATGTATACTAAATACATATATATATATATATGTGATGGGGATATACAGATACATTCGTATATATATATATTACATATATAGTCAGTAAATATACATAGCTATACGTGTAAATATATGTATATATATAAATAGAAAGATAGGTACATTCATGTGTATATTCTGCATATATTATAGATTACTGTACCCGTATATGTGTATACATATATGTATATGTAGATATATGTAAACTACTTTCTTTCATAACTGAATGAAGGTGCTTGCGGGTTTGCATATGAATTTCGGACTGGAGAAAGTGTTCTCTCGCAGTTCCCCCTTTTTTTGTGTGAATATCAGTCTGCAGAGTGTTAATTGTTTAGTAGAGGTAAGTAACAGACATCTCTCTCTATCTTTTTCTCTCTTTCTGTTTCTGCTGCTAGTAAGGGGAGTATTAGTGAAGCTACTGCTGCTACCAGGGCTGCTGCTGTTGCTGCTGCTACACTTAATATTACGAGTGCTGCAGGTGCTGGTGATGGGGATGTTGCTGAAGCTGCTGCTGCTGCTACAACCAGTATTACTAGTGCTGCTGTTGCTGGTGCTGGTGGTGGGGATGTTACTGAAGCTTTTGCCGCTGCTAGTGCTGCTGCTGGTGGTGGTGTTAGTGAAGCTACTGCTAGTGCTGGTGCTGCCGCTGCTGGTGGTGATGTTATCAACGCTACTGCTATTTCCAGTGCTGCTTCTGCTGCTGCCGGTGAGGTTGCTAGCGTTGGTACAATTGAATACGGTTGGGGCTGTGCTGCTCTCGCTTTAACTGCTGCTGCTGGACTCGCGGACACCGTTGCTGCCGTTGATGAGCTTCTCTGCTGGTACTGCTGCTGCTATTGTGGAAACTGCTGCTGCTGTTGCCAAAAGCATACTGTCATGCCCTGGGAACCAACCGCTAATGTTTTGAAAAGAATAACGCATCTGTTGCCGTTACTAGGATTGCTGCTGCTGTCGATGGTGTTCAGCTGTTGCTGCTGATTTAAAATAGCAGCAGCTACAGGTGTGGGGTGAGGTTGCCACTGATGAGACTACTGTTGCTGCTGCTGCTGTTGTTTCTAGTGCTGCTGATGAACCTGCTGGCGTTGGTGGTGCTCTTACTAGTTGTAGGGTAGGGTACGCTGTTGCTGCTGCTACTATTACTACTACTATGACTGCAACAACCTATGTTGCTACTGCAACTGCTATTGCTGCTGCTGCCGCGTGCGTTGCTTTGATTTCAGCTGGTGGTGCGTAAACATATATATACCTCCAAGCCACCAGTGTACTGCATATACACACTCACTCTCTCTGTCTTTCACACAGACAGACATACACACACACACAGACAGAGACTAGCTTGCATATACATACTCGCATACACACACTACATGCTCACACACTCACGCAAACATACACACACACACGCTCACACACGTTTACACACACACACACACACATACACGTATACGGGGTGGACACAACGTACCTGGCGTATGCGAATGCCGATGATTGTCTCTTTCTCTCTACGTGTATGTGTGTTTGCATTGTAAGTGGAAGTGTGTGTCTGTGTGTGTGTGTGTGTCTGTGAGCCCCGTGCAACCCTCTTTGCGTCTAATTGCGTGTGTGTATCGCTCTGTTGTTGTTGCAGTGTAAATACAGCGCTGATGACCCACAGTTGCCAGGAAGTAGCGCGTTGCGTAGGAAAACTTCTGGGTGTCGACCACGTGCTGTCTAATCAATTCGAAGTAAGTAATAACGATGCAGTACATCTCTCTCTCTCATTGAGCATGCCTTACTATTACGTGTGTAGATCCATTCTGTGGTGTGTGCGCTTTCTCTCATTCTCTGCTTCCTCTTCTTCTTCGTGTCTAGATCCATTCTGTTGT
>NW_026696542.1:0-55665 GCF_030435755.1 Ochotona princeps
GTTGTGTGAAGTTAGTGAGCCAAATGGAGTTGTTCTCCCACAAGAACCACTCGGCAAATCCTTCTTCAATATGTCCTTCACCAACATGCAGTGTTTCCTTGAATGAATTAGCTCTCACACCAATTTTTGCGTCTAGAGCCTTTGCATTGAGGGCTATCTGAAAACGGCTGTGGCGCTGAAGTTGCCTGTGAATGTGGAGTTGGTGGCATGTGAAACCCGCATGTTTAGCATTCGTTTGTGTGGGATGCTCACCAAGCTTCATTTCAGTCCTAGGCACTCAAAGGGCACTAATATAGAGTGTGAAAACTGAGTTTCCTTGAGAGCTGCTTGGAAGCCTGATGGTGTGTGAAGTTAGGGAGCCAAATGGAGTTGTTCTCCCACAAGAACCACTCGGCTGATCCTTCTTCAATATGCCCTTCACCAACATGCAGTGTTTCCTTGATTGAATTAGCTCTCACACGAATATTTGCGTCTAGAGCCTTTGCATTGAGGGCTATCTGAAAACGGCTGTGACGCTGAAGTTTCCTGAGAATGTGGAGTTGGTGGCATGTGAAATCCGCAAGTGGAGCATTCGATTGTGTGGGATGCTCTACCAGGTTCTTTCCTAGATAATGCCCTCAAAGGGCACTAAGCATAGAGTGTGAAAACTGAGTTTCCTTGAGAGCTGCTTGGAAGCCTGAAGGTGTGTGAAGTTAGTGAGCCAAATGGAGTTGTTCTCCCACAAGAACCACTCGGCTGATCCTTCTTCAATATGCCCTTCACCAACATGCAGTGTTTCCTTGATTGAATTAGCTCTCACACCAATATTTGCGTCTAGAGCCTTTGCATTGAGGGCTATCTGAAAACGGCTGTGGCGCTGAAGTTGCCTGTGAATGTGGAGTTTGTGGCATGTGAAACCCGCATGTGGAGCATTCGTTTGTGTGGGATGCTCTACCAGGTTCATTACTAGATAATGCACTCAAAGGGCACTAAGCATAGAGTGTGAAAACTGAGTTTCCTTGAGAGCTGCTTGGAAACCTGATGGTGTGTGAAGTTAGTGAGCCAAATGGAGTTGTTCTCCACAAGAACCACTCGGCTGATCCTTCTTCAATATGCCCTTCACCAACATGCAGTGTTTCCTTGATTGAATTAGCTCTCACACCAATATTTGAGTCTAGAGCCTTTGCATTGAGGGCTATCTGAAAACGGCTGTGGCGCTGAAGTTGCCTGTGAATGTGGAGTTGGTGGCATGTGAAACCCGCATGTGGAGCATTCGTTTGTGTGGGATGCTCTACCAGGTTCTTTCCTAGATAATGCATTCAAAGGGCACTAAGCATAGAGTGTGAAAACTGAGTTTCCTTGAGAGCTGCTTGGCAGCCTGATGGTGTGTGAAGTTAGTGAGCCAAATGGAGTTGTTCTCCCACAAGAACCACTCGGCTGATCCTTCTTCAATATGCCCTTCACCAACATGCAGTGTTTCCTTGATTGAATTAGCTCTCACACCAATATTTGCGTCTAGAACCTTTGCATTGAGGCCTATCTGAAAACGGCTGTGACGCTGAAGTTTCCTGTGAATGTGGAGTTGGTGGCATGTGAAACCCGCAAGTGGAGCATTCGATTGTGTGGGATGCACTACCAGGTTCATTCCTAGATAATGCATTCAAAGGGCACTAAGCATAGAGTGTGAAAACTGAGTTTCCTTGAGTGCTGCTTGGAAGCCTGATGGTGTGTGAAGTTAGTGAGCCAAATGGAGTTGTTCTCCCACAAGAACCACTCGGTTGATCCTTCTTCAATATGCCCTTCACCAACATGCAGTGTTTCCTTGATTGAATTAGCTCTCACACAAATATTTGCGTCTAGAACCTTTGCATTGAGGGCTATCTGAAAGCGGCTGTGGCGCTGAAGTTGCCTGAGAATGTGGAGTTGGTGGCATGTGAAACCCGCATGTTTAGCATTCGTTTGTGTGGGATGCTCACCAAGCTTCATTTCAGTCCTAGGCACTCAAAGGGCACTAAGCATAGAGTGTGAAAACTGAGTTTTTTTGAGAGTTGCTTGGAAGCCTGATGGTGTGTGAAGTTAGGGAGCCAAATCGAGTTGTTCTCCCACAAGAACCACTCGGCTGATCCTTCTTCAATATGCCCTTCACCAACATGCAGTGTTTCCTTGATTGAATTAGCTCTCACACCAATATTTGCGTCTAGAACCTTTGCATTGAGGGCTATCTGAAAACGGCTGTGACGCTGAAGTTTCCTGTGAATGTGGAGTTGGTGGCATGTGAAACCCGCAAGTGGAGCATTCGATTGTGTGGGATGCACTACCAGGTTCATTCCTAGATAATGCATTCAAAGGGCACTAAGCATAGAGTGTGAAAACTGAGTTTCCTTGAGAGCTGCTTGGAAGCCTGATGTTGTGTGAAGTTAGTGAGCCAAATGGAGTTGTTCTCCCACAAGAACCACTCGGCTGATCCTTCTTCAATATGCCCTTCACCAACATGCAGTGTTTCCTTGATTGAATTAGCTCTCACACCAATCTTTGCGTCTAGAGCCTTTGCCTTGAGGGCTATCTGAAAACGGCTGTGGCGCTGAAGTTGCCTGAGAATGTGGAGTTGGTGGCATGTGAAACCCGCATGTGGAGCATTCGTTTGTGTGGGATGCTCACCAAGCTTCATTTCAGTCCTAGGCACTCAAAGTGCACTAAGCATAGAGTGTGAAAACTGAGTTTCCTTGAGAGCTGCTTGGAAGCCTGATGGTGTTTGAAGTTAGGGAGCCAAATCGAGTTGTTCTCCCACAAGAACCACTCGGCTGATCCTTCTTCAATATGCCCTTCACCAACATGCAGTGTTTCCTTGATTGAATTAGCTCTCACACCAATATTTGCGTCTAGAACCTTTGCATTGAGGGCTATCTGAAAACGGCTGTGACGCTGAAGTTTCCTGTGAATGTGGAGTTGGTGGCATGTGAAACCCGCAAGTGGAGCATTCGATTGTGTGGGATGCACTACCAGGTTCATTCCTAGATAAGGCATTCAAAGGACACTAAGCATAGAGTGTGAAAACTGAGTTTCCTTGAGAGCTGCTTGGAAGCCTGATGTTGTGTGAAGTTAGTGAGCCAAATGGAGTTGTTCTCCCACAAGAACCACTCGGCTGATCCTTCTTCAATATGCCCTTCACCAACATGCAGTGTTTCCTTGATTGAATTAGCTCTCACAACAATATTTGCGTCTAGAGCCTTTGCATTGAGGGCTATCTGAAAACGGCTGTGGCGCTGAAGTTGCCTGTGAATGTGGAGTTGGTGGCATGTGAAACCCGCATGTGGAGCATTCGTTTGTGTGGGATGCTCTACCAGGTTCATTCCTAGATAATGCACTCAAAGGGCACTAAGCATAGAGTGTGAAAACTGAGTTTCCTTGAGAGCTGCTTGGAAACCTGATGGTGTGTGAAGTTAGTGAGCCAAATGGAGTTGTTCTCCCACAAGAACCACTCGGCTGATCCTTCTTCAATATGCCCTTCACCAACATGCAGTGTTTCCTTGATGAATTAGCTCTCACACCAATATTTGCGTCTAGAGCCTTTGCATTGAGGGCTATCTGAAAACGGCTGTGACGCTGAAGTTTCCTGTGAATGTGGAGTTGGTGGCATGTGAAACCCGCAAGTGGAGCATTCGATTGTGTGGGATGCACTACCAGGTTCATTCCTAGATAATGCATTCAAAGGGCACTAAGCATAGAGTGTGAAAACTGAGTTTCCTTGAGTGCTGCTTGGAAGCCTGATGGTGTGTGAAGTTAGTGAGCCAAATGGAGTTGTTCTCCCACAAGAACCACTCGGTTGATCCTTCTTCAATATGCCCTTCACCAACATGCAGTGTTTCCTTGATTGAATTAGCTCTCACACCAATATTTGCGTCTAGAGCCTTTGCATTGAGGGCTATCTGAAAGCGGCTGTGGCGCTGAAGTTGCCTGAGAATGTGGAGTTGGTGGCATGTGAAACCCGCATGTGGAGCATTCGTTTGTGTGGGATGCTCACCAAGCTTCATTTCAGTCCTAGGCACTCAAAGGGCACTAAGCATAGAGTGTGAAAACTGACTTTTTTTGAGAGTTGCTTGGAAGCCTGATGGTGTGTGAAGTTAGTGAGCCAAATGGAGTTGTTCTCCCACAAGAACCACTCGGCTGATCCTTCTTCAATATGCCCTTCACCAACATGCAGTGTTTCCTTGATTGAATTAGCTCTCACACCAATATTTGAGTCTACAGCCTTTGCATTGAGGGTTATCCGAAAATGGCTGTGGCGCTGAAGTTGCCTGTGAATGTGGAGTTGGTGGCATGTGAAACCCGCATGTGGAGCATTCGTTTGTGTGGGGTGCTCTACCAGGTTCATTCCTAGATAATGCACTCAAAGGGCACTAAGCATAGAGTGTGAAAACTGAGTTTCCTTGAGAGCTGCTTGGAAGCCTGATGTTGTGTGAAGTTAGTGAGCCAAATGGAGTTGTTCTCCCACAAGAACCACTCGGCAAATCCTTCTTCAATATGTCCTTCACCAACATGCAGTGTTTCCTTGAATGAATTAGCTCTCACACCAATTTTTGCGTCTAGAGCCTTTGCATTGAGGGCTATCTGAAAACGGCTGTGGCGCTGAAGTTGCCTGTGAATGTGGAGTTGGTGGCATGTGAAACCCGCATGTTTAGCATTCGTTTGTGTGGGATGCTCACCAAGCTTCATTTCAGTCCTAGGCACTCAAAGGGCACTAATATAGAGTGTGAAAACTGAGTTTCCTTGAGAGCTGCTTGGAAGCCTGATGGTGTGTGAAGTTAGGGAGCCAAATGGAGTTGTTCTCCCACAAGAACCACTCGGCTGATCCTTCTTCAATATGCCCTTCACCAACATGCAGTGTTTCCTTGATTGAATTAGCTCTCACACGAATATTTGCGTCTAGAGCCTTTGCATTGAGGGCTATCTGAAAACGGCTGTGACGCTGAAGTTTCCTGAGAATGTGGAGTTGGTGGCATGTGAAACCCGCAAGTGGAGCATTCGATTGTGTGGGATGCTCTACCAGGTTCTTTCCTAGATAATGCCCTCAAAGGGCACTAAGCATAGAGTGTGAAAACTGAGTTTCCTTGAGAGCTGCTTGGAAGCCTGAAGGTGTGTGAAGTTAGTGAGCCAAATGGAGTTGTTCTCCCACAAGAACCACTCGGCTGATCCTTCTTCAATATGCCCTTCACCAACATGCAGTGTTTCCTTGATTGAATTAGCTCTCACACCAATATTTGCGTCTAGAGCCTTTGCATTGAGGGCTATCTGAAAACGGCTGTGGCGCTGAAGTTGCCTGTGAATGTGGAGTTTGTGGCATGTGAAACCCGCATGTGGAGCATTCGTTTGTGTGGGATGTTCTACCAGGTTCATTACTAGATAATGCACTCAAAGGGCACTAAGCATAGAGTGTGAAAACTGAGTTTCCTTGAGAGCTGCTTGGAAACCTGATGGTGTGTGAAGTTAGTGAGCCAAATGGAGTTGTTCTCCCACAAGAACCACTCGGCTGATCCTTCTTCAATATGCCCTTCACCAACATGCAGTGTTTCCTTGATTGAATTAGCTCTCACACCAATATTTGAGTCTAGAGCCTTTGCATTGAGGGTTATCTGAAAACGGCTGTGGCGCTGAAGTTGCCTGTGAATGTGGAGTTGGTGGCATGTGAAACCCGCATGTGGAGCATTCGTTTGTGTGTGATGCTCTACCAGGTTCTTTCCTAGATAATGCATTCAAAGGGCACTAAGCATAGAGTGTGAAAACTGAGTTTCCTTGAGAGCTGCTTGGCAGCCTGATGGTGTGTGAAGTTAGTGAGCCAAATGGAGTTGTTCTCCCACAAGAACCACTCGGCTGATCCTTCTTCAATATGCCCTTCACCAACATGCAGTGTTTCCTTGATTGAATTAGCTCTCACACCAATATTTGCGTCTAGAACCTTTGCATTGAGGGCTATCTGAAAACGGCTGTGACGCTGAAGTTTCCTGTGAATGTGGAGTTGGTGGCATGTGAAACCCGCAAGTGGAGCATTCGATTGTGTGGGATGCACTACCAGGTTCATTCCTAGATAATGCATTCAAAGGGCACTAAGCATAGAGTGTGAAAACTGAGTTTCCTTGAGTGCTGCTTGGAAGCCTGATGGTGTGTGAAGTTAGTGAGCCAAATGGAGTTGTTCTCCCACAAGAACCACTCGGTTGATCCTTCTTCAATATGCCCTTCACCAACATGCAGTGTTTCCTTGATTGAATTAGCTCTCACACAAATATTTGCGTCTAGAACCTTTGCATTGAGGGCTATCTGAAAGCGGCTGTGGCGCTGAAGTTGCCTGAGAATGTGGAGTTGGTGGCATGTGAAACCCGCATGTTTAGCATTCGTTTGTGTGGGATGCTCACCAAGCTTCATTTCAGTCCTAGGCACTCAAAGGGCACTAAGCATAGAGTGTGAAAACTGAGTTTTTTTGAGAGTTGCTTGGAAGCCTGATGGTGTGTGAAGTTAGGGAGCCAAATCGAGTTGTTCTCCCACAAGAACCACTCGGCTGATCCTTCTTCAATATGCCCTTCACCAACATGCAGTGTTTCCTTGATTGAATTAGCTCTCACACCAATATTTGCGTCTAGAACCTTTGCATTGAGGGCTATCTGAAAACGGCTGTGACGCTGAAGTTTCCTGTGAATGTGGAGTTGGTGGCATGTGAAACCCGCAAGTGGAGCATTCGATTGTGTGGGATGCACTACCAGGTTCATTCCTAGATAATGCATTCAAAGGGCACTATGCATAGAGTGTGAAAACTGAGTTTCCTTGAGAGCTGCTTGGAAGCCTGATGTTGTGTGAAGTTAGTGAGCCAAATGGAGTTGTTCTCCCACAAGAACCACTCGGCTGATCCTTCTTCAATATGCCCTTCACCAACATGCAGTGTTTCCTTGATTGAATTAGCTCTCACACCAATCTTTGCGTCTAGAGCCTTTGCCTTGAGGGCTATCTGAAAACGGCTGTGGCGCTGAAGTTTCCTGTGAATGTGGAGTTTGTGGCATGTGAAACCCGCATGTGGAGCATTCGTTTGTGTGGGATGCTCTACCAGGTTCATTCCTAGATAATGCACTCAAAGGGCACTAAGCATAGAGTGTGAAAACTGAGTTTCCTTGAGAGCTGCTTGGAAACCTGATGGTGTGTGAAGTTAGTGAGCCAAATGGAGTTGTTCTCCCACAAGAACCACTCGGCTGATCCTTCTTCAATATGCCCTTCACCAACATGCAGTGTTTCCTTGATTGAATTAGCTCTCACACCAAATTTGCGTCTAGAGCCTTTGCATTGAGGGTTATCCGAAAATGGCTGTGGCGCTGAAGTTGCCTGTGAATGTGGAGTTGGTGGCATGTGAAACCCGCATGTGGAGCATTCGTTTGTGTGGGGTGCTCTACCAGGTTCATTCCTAGATAATGCACTCAAAGGGCACTAATATAGAGTGTGAAAACTGAGTTTCCTTGAGAGCTGCTTGGAAGCCTGAAGGTGTGTGAAGTTAGTGAGCCAAATGGAGTTGTTCTCCCACAAGAACCACTCGGCTAATCCTTCTTCAATATGTCCTTCACCAACATGCAGTGTTTCCTTGAATGAATTAGCTCTCACACCAATTTTTGCGTCTAGAGCCTTTGCATTGAGGGCTATCGGAAAACGGCTGTGGCGCTGAAGTTGCCTGAGAATGTGGAGTTGGTGGCATGTGAAACCCGCAAGTGGAGCATTCGTTTGTGTGGGATGCTCACCAAGCTTCATTTAAGTCCTAGGCACTCAAAGGGCACTAATATAGAGTGTGAAAACTGAGTTTCCTTGAGAGCTGCTTGGAAGCCTGATGGTGTGTGAAGTTAGGGAGCCAAATGGAGTTGTTCTCCCACAAGAACCACTCGGCTGATCCTTCTTCAATATGCCCTTCACCAACATGCAGTGTTTCCTTGATTGAATTAGCTCTCACACCAATATTTGCGTCTAGAGCCTTTGCATTGAGGGCTATCTGAAAACGGCTGTGACGCTGAAGTTTCCAGAGAATGTGGAGTTGGTGGCATGTGAAACCCGCAAGTGGAGCATTCGATTGTGTGCGATGCTCTACCAGGTTCTTTCCTAGATAATGCATTCAAAGGGCACTAAGCATAGAGTGTGAAAACTGAGTTTCCTTGAGAGCTGCTTGGAAGCCTGAAGGTGTGTGAAGTTAGTGAGCCCAATGGAGTTGTTCTCCCACAAGAACCACTCGGCTGATCCTTCTTCAATATGCCCTTCACCAACATGCAGTGTTTCCTTGATTTAATTAGCTCTCACACCAATATTTGCGTCTAGAGCCTTTGCATTGAGGGTTATCCGAAAATGGCTGTGGCGCTGAAGTTGCCTGTGAATGTGGAGTTGGTGGCATGTGAAACCCGCATGTGGAGCATTCGTTTGTGTGTGATGCTCTACCAGGTTCTTTCCTAGATAATGCATTCAAAGGGCACTAAGCATAGAGTGTGAAAACTGAGTTTCCTTGAGAGCTGCTTGGCAGCCTGATGGTGTGTGAAGTTAGTGAGCCAAATGGAGTTGTTCTCCCACAAGAACCACTCGGCTGATCCTTCTTCAATATGCCCTTCACCAACATGCAGTGTTTCCTTGATTGAATTAGCTCTCACACCAATATTTTCGTCTAGAACCTTTGCATTGAGGGCTATCTGAAAACGGCTGTGACGCTGAAGTTTCCTGTGAATGTGGAGTTGGTGGCATGTGAAACCCGCAAGTGGAGCATTCGATTGTGTGGGATGCACTACCAGGTTCATTCCTAGATAATGCATTCAAAGGGCACTAAGCATAGAGTGTGAAAACTGAGTTTCCTTGAGAGCTGCTTGGAAGCCTGATGTTGTGTGAAATTAGTGAGCCAAATGGAGTTGTTCTCCCACAAGAACCACTCGGCTGATCCTTCTTCAATATGCCCTTCACCAACATGCAGTGTTTCCTTGATGAATTAGCTCTCACACCAATATTGCGTCTAGAGCCTTTGCATTGAGGGTATCTGAAAACGGCTGTGGCGCTGAAGTTGCCTGTGAATCTGGAGTTGGTGGCATGTGAAACCCGCATGTGGAGCATTCGTTTGAGTGGGATGCTCTTCCAGGTTCATTCCTAGATAATGCACTCAAAGTGCACTAAGCATAGAGTGTAAAAACTGAGTTTCCTTGAGTGCTGCTTGTAAGCCTGATGGTGTGTGAAGTTAGTGAGCCAAATGGAGTTGTTCTCCCACAAGAACCACTCGGCTGATCCTTCTTCAATATGTCTTCACCAACATGCAGTGTTTCCTTGATTGAATTAGCTCTCACACCAATATTTGCGTCTAGAGCCTTTGCATTGAGGGCTATCTGAAAGCGGCTGTGGCGCTGAAGTTGCCTGAGAATGTGGAGTTGGTGGCATGTGAAACCCGCATGTGGAGCATTCGTTGTGTGGGATGCTCACCAAGCTTCATTTCAGTCCTAGGCACTCAAAGGGCACTAAGCATAGAGTGTGAAAACTGAGTTTCCTTGAGAGCTGCTTGGAAGCCTGATGGTGTGTGAAGTTAGGGAGCCAATCGAGTTGTTCTCCCACAAGAACCACTCGGCTGATCCTTCTTCAATATGCCCTTCACCAACATGCAGTGTTTCCTTGATTGAATTAGCTCTCACACCAATATTTGCGTCTAGAACCTTTGCATTGAGGGCTATCTGAAAACGGCTGTGACGCTGAAGTTTCCTGTGAATGTGGAGTTGGTGGCATGTGAAACCCGCAAGTGGAGCATTCGATTGTGTGGGATGCACTACCAGGTTCATTCCTAGATAATGCATTCAAAGGGCACTAAGCATAGAGTGTGAAAACTGAGTTTCCTTGAGAGCTGCTTGGAAGCCTGATGTTGTGTGAAGTTAGTGAGCCAAATGGAGTTGTTCTCCCACAAGAACCACTCGGCTGATCCTTCTTCAATATGCCCTTCACCAACATGCAGTGTCTCCTTGATTGAATTAGCTCTCACACCAATATTTGCGTCTAGAGCCTTTGCATTGAGGGCTATCTGAAAACGGCTGTGGCGCTGAAGTTGCCTGTGAATGTGGAGTTGGTGGCATGTGAAACCCGCATGTGGAGCATTCGTTTGTGTGGGATGCTCACCAAGCTTCATTTCAGTCCTAGGCACTCAAAGGGCACTAAGCATAGAGTGTGAAAACTGAGTTTCCTTGAGAGTTGCTTGGAAGCCTGATGGTGTGTGAAGTTAGTGAGCCGAATGGAGTTGTTCTCCCACAAGAACCACTCGGCTGATCCTTCTTCAATATGCCCTTCACCAACATGCAGTGTTTCCTTGATGAATTAGCTCTCACACCAATATTTGCGTCTAGAGCCTTTGCATTGAGGGCTATCTGAAAACGGCTGTGGCGCTGAAGTTGCCTGTGAATGTGGAGTTGGTGGTTGCCTGTGAATGTGGAGTTGGTGGCATGTGAAACCCGCATGTGGAGCATTCGTTTGAGTGGGATGCTCTACCAGGTTCATTCCTAGATAAAGCACTCAAAGTGCACTAAGCATAGAGTGTAAAAACTGAGTTTCCTTGAGTGCTGCTTGGAAGCCTGATGGTGTGTGAAGTTAGTGAGCCAAATGGAGTTGTTCTCCCACAAGAACCACTCGGTTGATCCTTCTTCAATATGCCCTTCACCAACATGCAGTGTTTCCTTGATTGAATTAGCTCTCACACCAATATTTGCGTCTAGAGCCTTTGCATTGAGGGCTATCTGAAAGCGGTTGTGGCGCTGAAGTTGCCTGAGAATGTGGAGTTGGTGGCATGTGAAACCCGCATGTGGAGCATTCGTTTGTGTGGGATGCTCACCAAGCTTCATTTCAGTCCTAGGCACTCAAAGGGGCACTAAGCATAGAGTGTGAAAACTGAGTTTTTTTGAGAGTTGCTTGGAAGCCTGATGGTGTGTGAAGTTAGGGAGCCAAATCGAGTTGTTCTCCCACAAGAACCACTCGGCTGATCCTTCTTCAATATGCCCTTCACCAACATGCAGTGTTTCCTTGATTGAATTAGCTCTCACACCAATATTTGCGTCTAGAACCTTTGCATTGAGGGCTATCTGAAAACGGCTGTGACGCTGAAGTTTCCTGTGAATGTGGAGTTGGTGGCATGTGAAACCCGCAAGTGGAGCATTCGATTGTGTGGGATGCACTACCAGGTTCATTCCTAGATAATGCATTCAAAGGGCACTAAGCATAGAGTGTGAAAACTGAGTTTCCTTGAGAGCTGCTTGGAAGCCTGTGATGTGTGTCGTGAAGTTAGTGAGCCCAAATGAGTGTGTTTCTCCCACAAGAACCACTCGGCTGATCCTTCTTCAATATGCCCTTCACCAACATGCAGTGTTTCCCTTGATTGAATTAGCTCTCACACCAATATTTGCGTTCTAGAGCCTTTGCATTGAGGGCTATCTGAAAACGGCTGTGGCGCTGAAGTTGCCTGTGAATGTGGAGTTTGTGGCATGTGAAACCCGCATGTGGAGCATTCGTTTGTGTGGGATGCTCTACCAGGTTCATTCCTAGATAATGCACTCAAAGGGCACTAAGCATAGAGTGTGAAAACTGAGTTTCCTTGAGAGCTGCTTGAAACCTGATGGTGTGTGAAGTTAGTGAGCCAAATGGAGTTTGTTCTCCACAAGAACCACTCGGCTGATCCTTCTTCAATATGCCCTTCACCAACATGCAGTGTTTCCTTGATTGAATTAGCTCTCACACCAAATATTTGAGTCTAGAGCCCTTTGCATTGAGGGTTATCACGAAAATGGCTGTGGCGCTGAAGTTGCCTGTGAATGTGGAGTTGGTGGCATGGTGAAACCCCGCATGTGGAGCATTCGTTTGTGTGGGGTGCTCTACCAGGTTCATTCCTAGATAATGCACTCAAAGGGCACTAATATAGAGTGTGAAAACTGAGTTTCCTTGAGAGCTGCTTGGAAGCCTGAAGGTGTGTGAAGTTAGTGAGCCAAATGGAGTTGTTCTCCCACAAGAACCACTCGGCTAATCCTTCTTCAATATGTCCTTCACCAACATGCAGTGTTTCCTTGAATGAATTTAGCTCATCACACAATTTTTGCGTCTAGAGCCTTTGCATTGAGGGCTATCTGAAAACGGCTGTGGCGCTGAAGTTGCCTGTGAATGTGGAGTTGGTGGCATGTGAAACCCGCATGTTTAGCATTCGTTTGTGTGGGATGCTCACCAAGCTTCATTTCAGTCCTAGGCACTCAAAGGGCACTAATATAGAGTGTGAAAACTGAGTTCCTTGAGAGCTGCTTGGAAGCCTGATGGTGTGTGAAGTTAGGGAGCCAAATCGAGTTGTTCTCCCACAAGAACCACTCGGCTAATCCTTCTTCAATATGCCCTTCACCAACATGCAGTGTTTCCTTGATTGAATTAGCTCTCACACGAATATTTGTGTCTAGAGCCTTTGCATTGAGGGCTATCTGAAAACGGCTGTGACGCTGAAGTTTCCTGAGAATGTGGAGTTGGTGGCATGTGAAACCCGCATGTGGAGCATTCGATTGTGTGGGATGCTCTACCAGGTTTCTTTCCTAGATAATGCATTCAAAGGGCACTAAGCATAGAGTGTGAAAACTGAGTTTCCTTGAGAGCTGCTTGGCAGCCCTGAAGGTGTGTGAAGTTAGTGAGTCCAATGGAGTTGTTCTCCCACAAGAACCACTCGGCTGATCCTTCTTCAATATGCCCTTCACCAACATGCAGTGTTTCCTTGATTTAATTAGCTCTCACACCAATATTTGCGTCTAGAGCCTTTGCATTGAGGGCTATCTGAAAACAGCTGTGGCGCTGAAGTTGCCTGTGAATGTGGAGTTGGTGGCATGTGAAACCCGCATGTGGAGCATTCGTTTGTTTGGGATGCTCTACCAGGTTCATTCCTAGATAATGCACTCAAAGGGCACTAAGCATAGAGTGTGAAAACTGAGTTTCCTTGAGAGCTGCTTGGCAGCCTGATGGTGTGTGAAGTTAGTGAGCCAAATGGAGTTGTTCTCCCACAAGAACCACTCGGCTGATCCTTCTTCAATATGCCCTTCACCAACATGCAGTGTTTCCTTGATTGAATTAGCTCTCACACCAATATTTTCGTCTAGAGCCTTTGCATTGAGGGTTATCCGAAAATGGCTGTGGCACTGAAGTTGCCTGTGAATGTGGAGTTGGTGGCATGTGAAACCCGCATGTGGAGCATTCGTTTGTGTGTGATGCTCTACCAGGTTCTTTCCTAGATAATGCATTCAAAGGGCACTAAGCATAGAGTGTGAAAACTGAGTTTCCTTGAGAGCTGCTTGGCAGCCTGATGGTGTGTGAAGTTAGTGAGCCAAATGGAGTTGTTCTCCCACAAGAACCACTCGGCTGATCCTTCTTCAATATGCCCTTCACCAACATGCAGTGTTTCCTTGATTGAATTAGCTCTCACACCAATATTTGCGTCTAGAACCTTTGCATTGAGGGCTATCTGAAAACGGCTGTGACGCTGAAGTTTCCTGTGAATGTGGAGTTGGTGGCATGTGAAACCCGCAAGTGGAGCATTCGATTGTGTGGGATGCACTACCAGGTTCATTCCTAGATATTGCATTCAAAGGGCACTAAGCATAGAGTGTGAAAACTGAGTTTCCTTGAGAGCTGCTTGGAAGCCTGATGTTGTGTGAAGTTAGTGAGCCAAATGGAGTTGTTCTCCCCACAAGAACCACTCGGCTGATCCTTCTTCAATATGCCCTTCACCAACATGCAGTGTTTCCTTGATTGAATTAGCTCTCACACCAATATTTGCGTCTAGAACCTTTGCATTGAGGGCTATCTGAAAACGGCTGTGGCGCTGAAGTTGCCTGTGAATGTGGAGTTGGTGGCATGTGAAACCCGCATGTGGAGCATTCGTTTGTGTGGGATGCTCACCAAGCTTCATTTCAGTCCTAGGCACTCAAAGGGCACGTAAGCATAGAGTGTGAAAACTGAGTTTCTCTGAGAGTTGCTTGGAAGCCTGATGGTGTGTGAAGTTAGTGAGCCAAATGGAGTTGTTCTCCCACAAGAACCACTCGGCTGATCCTTCTTCAATATGCCCTTCACCAACATGCAGTGTTTCCTTGATGAATTAGCTCTCACACCAATATTTGCGTCTAGAGCCTTTGCATTGAGGGCTATCTGAAAGCGGCTGTGGCGCTGAAGTTGCCTGAGAATGTGGAGTTGGTGGCATGTGAAACCCGCATGTGGAGCATTCGTTTGTGTGGGATGCTCACCAAGCTTCATTTCAGTCCTAGGCACTCAAAGGGGCACTTAGCATAGAGTGTGAAAACTGAGTTTTTTT
Organism: Ochotona princeps; assembly: GCF_030435755.1. Lineage (NCBI taxonomy): Eukaryota > Metazoa > Chordata > Mammalia > Lagomorpha > Ochotonidae > Ochotona > Ochotona princeps. The sequence continues at coordinate 14,327 of NW_026696542.1, forward strand.
GAGAGTTGCTTGGAAGCCTGATGGTGTGTGAAGTTAGGGAGCCAAATCGAGTTGTTCTCCCACAAGAACCACTCGGCTGATCCTTCTTCAATATGCCCTTCACCAACATGCAGTGTTTCCCTTGATTGAATTAGCTCTCACACCAATATTTGCGTCTAGAACCTTTGCATTGAGGGCTATCTGAAAACGGCTGTGACGCTGAAGTTTCCTGTGAATGTGGAGTTGGTGGCATGTGAAACCCGCAAGTGGAGCATTCGATTTGTGTGGATGCACTACCAGGTTCATTCCTAGATAATGCATTCAAAGGGCACTAATATAGAGTGTGAAAACTGAGTTTCCTTGAGAGCTGCTTGGAAGCCTGAAGGTGTGTGAAGTTAGTGAGCCAAATGGAGTTGTTCTCCCACAAGAAACCCACTCGGCTAATCCTTCTTCAATATGTCCTTCACCAACATGCAGTGTTTCCTTGAATGAATTAGCTCTCACACAAATTTTTGCGTCTAGAGCCTTTGCATTGAGGGCTATCTGAAAACGGCTGTGGCGCTGAAGTTGCCTGTGAATGTGGAGTTGGTGGCATGTGAAACCCGCATGTTTAGCATTCGTTTGTGTGGGATGCTCTACCAGGTTCATTTCAGTCCTAGGCACTCAAAGGGCACTAATATAGAGTGTGAAAACTGAGTTTCCTTGAGAGCTGCTTGGAAGCCTGATGGTGTGTGAAGTTAGGGAGCCAAATGGAGTTGTTCTCCCACAAGAACCACTCGGCTGATGCTTCTTCAATATGCCCTTCACCAACATGCAGTGTTTCCTTGATTGAATTAGCTCTCACACGAATATTTGCGTCTAGAGCCTTTGCATTGAGGGCTATCTGAAAACGGCTGTGACGCTGAAGTTTCCTGAGAATGTTGAGTTGGTGGCATGTGAAACCCGCATGTGGAGCATTCGTTTGTGTGGGATGCTCTACCAGGTTCATTCCTAGATAATGCACTCAAAGGGCACTAAGCATAGAGTGTGAAAACTGAGTTTCCTTGAGAGCTGCTTGGAAGCCTGATGGTGTGTGAAGTTAGTGAGCCCAATGGAGTTGTTCTCCCACAAGAACCACTCGGCTGATCCTTCTTCATTATGCCCTTCACCAACATGCAGTGTTTCCTTGATTGAATTAGCTCTCACACCAATATTTGCGTCTAGAGCCTTTGCATTGAGGGTTATCCGAAAATGGCTGTGGCACTGAAGTTGCCTGTGAATGTGGAGTTGGTGGCATGTGAAACCCGCATGTGGAGCATTCGTTTGTGTGGGATGCTCACCAAGCTTCATTTCAGTCCTAGGCACTCAAAGGGCACTAAGCATAGAGTGTGAAAACTGAGTTTCCTTGAGTGCTGCTTGGAAGCCTGATGGTGTGTGAAGTTAGTGAGCCAAATGGAGTTGTTCTCCCACAAGAACCACTCGGCTGATCCTTCTTCAATATGCCCTTCACCAACATGCAGTGTTTCCTTGATTGAATTAGCTCTCACACCAATATTTGCGTCTAGAGCCTTTGCATTGCGGGCTATGTGAAAATGGCTGTGGCGCTGAAGTTGCCTGTGAATGTGGAGTTGGTGGCATGTGAAACCCGCATGTGGAGCATTCGTTTGTGTGGGATGCTCTACCAGGTTCATTCCTAGATAATGCACTCAAAGTGCACTAAGCATAGAGTGTGAAAACTGAGTTTCCTTGAGAGCTGCTTGGAAGCCTGATGGTGTGTGAAGTTAGTGAGCCAAATGGAGTTGTTCTCCCACAAGAACCACTCGGCTGATGCTTCTTCAATATGCCCTTCACCAACATGCAGTGTTTCCTTGATTGAATTAGCTCTCACACCAATATTTGTGTCTAGAGCCTTTGCATTGAGGGTTATCCGAAAATGGCTGTGGCGCTGAAGTTGCCTGTGAATGTGGAGTTGGTGGCATGTGAAACCCGCATGTGGAGCATTCGTTTGTGTGGGATGCTCTACCAGGTTCATTCCTAGATAATGCATTCAAAGGGCACTAAGCATAGAGTGTGAAAACTGAGTTTCCTTGAGAGCTGCTTGGAAGCCTGATGGTGTGTGAAGTTAGTGAGCCAAATGGAGTTGTTCTCCCACAAGAACCACTCGGCTGATCCTTCTTCAATATGTCTTCACCAACATGCAGTGTTTCCTTGATTGAATTAGCTCTCACACCAATATTTGCGTCTAGAGCCTTTGCATTGAGGGCTATCTGAAAGCGGCTGTGGCGCTGAAGTTGCCTGAGAATGTGGAGTTGGTGGCATGTGAAACCCGCAAGTGGAGCATTCGTTTGTGTGGGATGCTCACCAAGCTTCATTTCAGTCCTAGGCACTCAAAGGGCACTAAGCATAGAGTGTGAAAACTGAGTTTTTTTGAGACTTGCTTGGAAGCCTGATGGTGTGTGAAGTTAGGGAGCCAAATCGCGTTGTTCTCCCACAAGAACCACTCGGCTGATCCTTCTTCAATATGCCCTTCACCAACATGCAGTGTTTCCTTGATTGAATTAGCTCTCACACCAATATTTGCGTCTAGAGCCTTTGCATTGAGGGCTATCTGAAAACGGCTGTGACGCTGAAGTTTCCTGTGAATGTGGAGTTGGTGGCATGTGAAACCCGCAAGTGGAGCATTCGATTGTGTGGGATGCTCTACCAGGTTCATTCCTAGATAATGCATTCAAAGGGCACTAAGCATAGAGTGTGAAAACTGAGTTTCCTTGAGAGCTGCTTGGAAGCCTGATGTTGTGTGAAGTTAGTGAGCCAAATGGACTTGTTCTCCCACAAGAACCACTCGGCTGATCCTTCTTCAATATGCCCTTCACCAACATGCAGTGTTTCCTTGATTGAATTAGCTCTCACACCAATATTTGCGTCTAGAGCCTTTGCATTGAGGGCTATCTGAAAACGGCTGTGGCGCTGAAGTTGCCTGTGAATGTGGAGTTGGTGGCATGTGAAACCCGCATGTGGAGCATTCGTTTGTGTGGGATGCTCTACCAGGTTCATTCCTAGATAATGCACTCAAAGGGCACTAAGCATAGAGTGTGAAAACTGAGTTTCCTTGAGAGCTGCTTGGAAGCCTGATGGTGTGTGAAGTTAGTGAGCCAAATGGAGTTGTTCTCCCACAAGAACCACTCGGCTGATCCTTCTTCAATATGCCCTTCACCAACATGCAGTGTTTCCTTGATTGAATTAGCTCTCACACCAATATTTGCGTCTAGAGCCTTTGCATTGAGGGTTATCCGAAAATGGCTGTGGCGCTGAAGTTGCCTGTGAATGTGGAGTTGGTGGCATGTGAAACCCGCATGTTTAGCATTCGTTTGTGTGGGATGCTCACCAAGCTTCATTTCAGTCCTAGGCACTCAAAGGGCACTAAGCATAGAGTGTGAAAACTGAGTTTTTTTGAGACTTGCTTGGAAGCCTGATGGTGTGTGAAGTTAGGGAGCCAAATCGAGTTGTTCTCCCACAAGAACCACTCGGCTGATCCTTCTTCAATATGCCCTTCACCAACATGCAGTGTTTCCTTGATTGAATTAGCTCTCACACCAATATTTGCGTCTAGAACCTTTGCATTGAGGGCTATCTGAAAACGGCTGTGACGCTGAAGTTGCCTGTGAATGTGGACTTGGTGGCATGTGAAACCCGCAAGTGGAGCATTCGATTGTGTGGGATGCTCTACCAGGTTCATTCCTAGATAATGCATTCAAAGGGCACTAAGCATAGAGTGTGAAAACTGAGTTTCCTTGAGAGCTGCTTGGAAGCCTGATGTTGTGTGAAGTTAGTGAGCGAAATGGAGTTGTTCTCCCATAAGAACCACTCGGCTGATCCTTCTTCAATATGCCCTTCACCAACATGCATTGTTTCCTTGATTGAATTAGCTCTCACACCAATATTTGCGTCTAGAGCCTTTGCATTGAGGGGTATCTGAAAACGGCTGTGGCGCTGAAGTTGCCTGTGAATGTGGAGTTGGTGGCATGTGAAACCCGCATGTGGAGCATTCGTTTGTGTGGGATGCTCTACCAGGTTCATTCCTAGATAATGCACTCAAAGGGCACTAAGCATAGAGTGTGAAAACTGAGTTTCCTTGAGAGCTGCTTGGAAGCCTGATGGTGTGTGAAGTTAGTGAGCCAAATGGAGTTGTTCTCCCACAAGAACCACTCGGCTGATCCTTCTTCAATATGCCCTTCACCAACATGCAGTGTTTCCTTGATTGAATTAGCTCTCACACCAATATTTGCGTCTAGAGCCTTTGCATTGAGGGTTATCCGAAAATGGCTGTGGCGCTGAAGTTGCCTGTGAATGTGGAGTTGGTGGCATGTGAAACCCGCATGTTTAGCATTCGTTTGTGTGGGATGCTCTACCAGGTTCTTTCCTAGATAATGCATTCAAAGGGCACTAAGCATAGAGTGTGAAAACTGAGTTTCCTTGAGAGCTGCTTGGAAGCCTGATGGTGTGTGAAGTTAGTGAGCCCAATGGAGTTGTTCTCCCACAAGAACCACTCGGCTGATCCTTCTTCAATATGCCCTTCACCAACATGCAGTGTTTCCTTGATTGAATTAGCTCTCACACCAATATTTGCATCTAGAGCCTTTGCATTGAGGGTTATCCGAAAATGGCTGTGGCGCTGAAGTTGCCTGTGAATGTGGAGTTGGTGGCATGTGAAACCCGCATGTTTAGCATTCGTTTGTGTGGGATGCTCACCAAGCTTCATTTCAGTCCTAGGCACTCAAAGGGCACTAAGCATAGAGTGTGAAAACTGAGTTTTTTTGAGACTTGCTTGGAAGCCTGATGGTGTGTGAAGTTAGGGAGCCAAATCGAGTTGTTCTCCCACAAGAACCACTCGGCTGATCCTTCTTCAATATGCCCTTCACCAACATGCAGTGTTTCCTTGATTGAATTAGCTCTCACACCAATATTTGCGTCTAGAACCTTTGCATTGAGGGCTATCTGAAAACGGCTGTGACGCTGAAGTTTCCTTTGAATGTGGAGTTGGTGGCATGTGAAACCCGCATGTTTAGCATTCGTTTGTGTGGGATGCTCACCAAGCTTCATTTCAGTCCTAGGCACTCAAAGGGCACTAAGCATAGAGTGTGAAAACTGAGTTTCCTTGAGAGCTGCTTGGAAGCCTGATGTTGTGTGAAGTTAGTGAGCCAAATGGAGTTGTTCTCCCACAAGAACCACTCGGCTGATCCTTCTTCAATATGCCCTTCACCAACATGCAGTGTTTCCTTGATTGAATTAGCTCTCACACCAATATTTGCGTCTAGAGCCTTTGCATTGAGGGCTATCTGAAAACGGCTGTGGCGCTGAAGTTGCCTGTGAATGTGGAGTTGGTGGCATGTGAAACCCGCATGTGGAGCATTCGTTTGTGTGGGATGCTCTACCAGGTTCATTCCTAGATAATGCACTCAAAGGGCACTAAGCATAGAGTGTGAAAACTGAGTTTCCTTGAGAGCTGCTTGGAAGCCTGATGGTGTGTGAAGTTAGTGAGCCAAATGGAGTTGTTCTCCCACAAGAACCACTCGGCTGATCCTTCTTCAATATGCCCTTCACCAACATGCAGTGTTTCCTTGATTGAATTAGCTCTCACACCAATATTTGCGTCTAGAGCCTTTGCATTGAGGGTTATCCGAAAATGACTGTGGCGCTGAAGTTGCCTGTGAATGTGGAGTTGGTGGCATGTGAAACCCGCATGTTTAGCATTCGTTTGTGTGGGATGCTCACCAAGCTTCATTTCAGTCCTAGGCACTCAAAGGGCACTAAGCATAGAGTGTGAAAACTGAGTTTTTTTGAGACTTGCTTGGAAGCCTGATGGTGTGTGAAGTTAGGGAGCCAAATCGAGTTGTTCTCCCACAAGAACCACTCGGCTGATCCTTCTTCAATATGCCCTTCACCAACATGCAGTGTTTCCTTGATTGAATTAGCTCTCACACCAATATTTGCGTCTAGAACCTTTGCATTGAGGGCTATCTGAAAACGGCTGTGACGCTGAAGTTTCCTGTGAATGTGGACTTGGTGGCATGTGAAACCCGCAAGTGGAGCATTCGATTGTGTGGGATGCTCTACCAGGTTCATTCCTAGATAATGCATTCAAAGGGCACTAAGCATAGAGTGTGAAAACTGAGTTTCCTTGAGAGCTGCTTGGAAGCCTGATGTTGTGTGAAGTTAGTGAGCGAAATGGAGTTGTTCTCCCATAAGAACCACTCGGCTGATCCTTCTTCAATATGCCCTTCACCAACATGCATTGTTTCCTTGATTGAATTAGCTCTCACACCAATATTTGCGTCTAGAGCCTTTGCATTGAGGGGTATCTGAAAACGGCTGTGGCGCTGAAGTTGCCTGTGAATGTGGAGTTGGTGGCATGTGAAACCCGCATGTGGAGCATTCGTTTGTGTGGGATGCTCTACCAGGTTCATTCCTAGATAATGCACTCAAAGGGCACTAAGCATAGAGTGTGAAAACTGAGTTTCCTTGAGAGCTGCTTGGAAGCCTGATGGTGTGTGAAGTTAGTGAGCCAAATGGAGTTGTTCTCCCACAAGAACCACTCGGCTGATCCTTCTTCAATATGCCCTTCACCAACATGCAGTGTTTCCTTGATTGAATTAGCTCTCACACCAATATTTGCGTCTAGAGCCTTTGCATTGAGGGTTATCCGAAAATGGCTGTGGCGCTGAAGTTGCCTGTGAATGTGGAGTTTGTGGCATGTGAAACCCGCATGTGGAGCATTCGTTTGTGTGGGATGCTCTACCAGGTTCTTTCCTAGATAATGCATTCAAAGGGCACTAAGCATAGAGTGTGAAAACTGAGTTTCCTTGAGAGCTGCTTGGAAGCCTGATGGTGTGTGAAGTTAGTGAGCCCAATGGAGTTGTTCTCCCACAAGAACCACTCGGCTGATCCTTCTTCAATATGCCCTTCACCAACATGCAGTGTTTCCTTGATTGAATTAGCTCTCACACCAATATTTGCATCTAGAGCCTTTGCATTGAGGGTTATCCGAAAATGGCTGTGGCGCTGAAGTTGCCTGTGAATGTGGAGTTGGTGGCATGTGAAACCCGCATGTTTAGCATTCGTTTGTGTGGGATGCTCACCAAGCTTCATTTCAGTCCTAGGCACTCAAAGGGCACTAAGCATAGAGTGTGAAAACTGAGTTTTTTTGAGACTTGCTTGGAAGCCTGATGGTGTGTGAAGTTAGGGAGCCAAATCGAGTTGTTCTCCCACAAGAACCACTCGGCTGATCCTTCTTCAATATGCCCTTCACCAACATGCAGTGTTTCCTTGATTGAATTAGCTCTCACACCAATATTTGCGTCTAGAACCTTTGCATTGAGGGCTATCTGAAAACGGCTGTGACGCTGAAGTTTCCTTTGAATGTGGGGTTGGTGGCATGTGAAACCCGCAAGTGGAGCATTCGATTGTGTGGGATGCTCTACCAGGTTCATTCCTAGATAATGCATTCAAAGGGCACTAAGCATAGAGTGTGAAAACTGAGTTTCCTTGAGAGCTGCTTGGAAGCCTGATGGTGTGTGAAGTTAGTGAGCCAAATGGAGTTGTTCTCCCACAAGAACCACTCGGCTGATCCTTCTTCAATATGTCTTCACCAACATGCAGTGTTTCCTTGATTGAATTAGCTCTCACACCAATATTTGCGTCTAGAGCCTTTGCATTGAGGGCTATCTGAAAGCGGCTGTGGCGCTGAAGTTGCCTGAGAATGTGGAGTTGGTGGCATGTGAAACCCGCATGTTTAGCATTCGTTTGTGTGGGATGCTCACCAAGCTTCATTTCAGTCCTAGGCACTCAAAGGGCACTAAGCATAGAGTGTGAAAACTGAGTTTTTTTGAGACTTGCTTGGAAGCCTGATGGTGTGTGAAGTTAGGGAGCCAAATCGAGTTGTTCTCCCACAAGAACCACTCGGCTGATCCTTCTTCAATATGCCCTTCACCAACATGCAGTGTTTCCTTGATTGAATTAGCTCTCACACCAATATTTGCGTCTAGAGCCTTTGCATTGAGGGCTATCTGAAAACGGCTGTGACGCTGAAGTTTCCTGTGAATGTGGAGTTGGTGGCATGTGAAACCCGCAAGTGGAGCATTCGATTGTGTGGGATGCTCTACCAGGTTCATTCCTAGATAATGCATTCAAAGGGCACTAAGCATAGAGTGTGAAAACTGAGTTTCCTTGAGAGCTGCTTGGAAGCCTGATGTTGTGTGAAGTTAGTGAGCCAAATGGAGTTGTTCTCCCACAAGAACCACTCGGCTGATCCTTCTTCAATATGCCCTTCACCAACATGCAGTGTTTCCTTGATTGAATTAGCTCTCACACCAATATTTGCGTCTAGAGCCTTTGAATTGAGGGCTATCTGAAAACGGCTGTGGCGCTGAAGTTGCCTGTGAATGTGGAGTTGGTGGCATGTGAAACCCGCATGTGGAGCATTCGTTTGTGTGGGATGCTCTACCAGGTTCATTCCTAGATAATGCACTCAAAGGGCACGCACTAAGCATAGAGTGTGAAAACTGAGTTTCCTTGAGAGCTGCTTGGAAGCCTGATGGTGTGTGAAGTTAGTGAGCCAAATGGAGTTGTTCTCCCACAAGAACCACTCGGCTGATCCTTCTTCAATATGCCCTTCACCAACATGCAGTGTTTCCTTGATTGAATTAGCTCTCACACCAATATTTGCGTCTAGAGCCTTTGCATTGAGGGTTATCCGAAAATGGCTGTGGCGCTGAAGTTGCCTGTGAATGTGGAGTTGGTGGCATGTGAAACCCGCATGTTTAGCATTCGTTTGTGTGGGATGCTCACCAAGCTTCATTTCAGTCCTAGGCACTCAAAGGGCACTAAGCATAGAGTGTGAAAACTGAGTTTTTTTGAGACTTGCTTGGAAGCCTGATGGTGTGTGAAGTTAGGGAGCCAAATCGAGTTGTTCTCCCACAAGAACCACTCGGCTGATCCTTCTTCAATATGCCCTTCACCAACATGCAGTGTTTCCTTGATTGAATTAGCTCTCACACCAATATTTGCGTCTAGAACCTTTGCATTGAGGGCTATCTGAAAACGGCTGTGACGCTGAAGTTTCCTGGTGAATGTGGACTTGGTGGCATGTGAAACCCGCAAGTGGAGCATTCGATTGTGTGGGATGCTCTACCAGGTTCATTCCTAGATAATGCATTCAAAGGGCACTAAGCATAGGAGTGTGAAAACTGAGTTTCCTTGAGAGCTGCTTGGAAGCCTGATGTTGTGTGAAGTTAGTGAGCGAAATGGAGTTGTTCTCCCATAAGAACCACTCGGCTGATCCTTCTTCAATATGCCCTTCACCAACATGCATTGTTTCCTTGATTGAATTAGCTCTCACACCAATATTTGCGTCTAGAGCCTTTGCATTGAGGGGTATCTGAAAACGGCTGTGGCGCTGAAGTTGCCTGTGAATGTGGAGTTGGTGGCATGTGAAACCGCATGTGGAGCATTCGTTGTGTGGGATGCTCTACCAGGTTCATTCCTAGATAATGCACTCAAAGGGCACTAAGCATAGAGTGTGAAAACTGAGTTTCCTTGAGAGCTGCTTGGAAGCCTGATGGTGTGTGAAGTTAGTGAGCCAAATGGAGTTGTTCTCCCACAAGAACCACTCGGCTGATCCTTCTTCAATATGCCCCTTCACCAACATGCAGTGTTTCCTTGATTGAATTAGCTCTCACACCAATATTTGCGTCTAGAGCCTTTGCATTGAGGGTTATCCGAAAATGGCTGTGGCGCTGAAGTTGCCTGTGAATGTGGAGTTGGTGGCATGTGAAACCCGCATGTGGAGCATTCGTTTGTGTGGGATGCTCTACCAGGTTCTTTCCTAGATAATGCATTCAAAGGGCACTAAGCATAGAGTGTGAAAACTGAGTTTCCTTGAGAGCTGCTTGGAAGCCTGATGGTGTGTGAAGTTAGTGAGCCCAATGGAGTTGTTCTCCCACAAGAACCACTCGGCTGATCCTTCTTCAATATGCCCTTCACCAACATGCAGTGTTTCCTTGATTGAATTAGCTCTCACACCAATATTTGCATCTAGAGCCTTTGCATTGAGGGTTATCCGAAAATGGCTGTGGCGCTGAAGTTGCCTGTGAATGTGGAGTTGGTGGCATGTGAAACCCGCATGTTTAGCATTCGTTTGTGTGGGATGCTCACCAAGCTTCATTTCAGTCCTAGGCACTCAAAGGGCACTAAGCATAGAGTGTGAAAACTGAGTTTTTTTGAGACTTGCTTGGAAGCCTGATGGTGTGTGAAGTTAGGGAGCCAAATCGAGTTGTTCTCCCACAAGAACCACTCGGCTGATCCTTCTTCAATATGCCCTTCACCAACATGCAGTGTTTCCTTGATTGAATTAGCTCTCACACCAATATTTGCGTCTAGAACCTTTGCATTGAGGGCTATCTGAAAACGGCTGTGACGCTGAAGTTTCCTTTGAATGTGGAGTTGGTGGCATGTGAAACCCGCAAGTGGAGCATTCGATTGTGTGGGATGCTCTACCAGGTTCATTCCTAGATAATGCATTCAAAGGGCACTAAGCATAGAGTGTGAAAACTGAGTTTCCTTGAGAGCTGCTGGAAGCCTGATGTTGTGTGAAGTTAGTTAGCCAAATGGAGTTGTTCTCCCACAAGAACCACTCGGCTGATCCTTCTTCAATATGCCCTTCACCAACATGCAGTGTTTCCTTGATTGAATTAGCTCTCACACCAATATTTGCGTCTAGAGCCTTTGCATTGAGGGCTATCTGAAAACGGGCTGTGACGCTGAAGTTGCCTGTGAATGTGGAGTTGGTGGCATGTGAAACCCGCATGTGGAGCATTCGTTTGTGTGGGATGCTCTACCAGGTTCATTCCTAGATAATGCACTCAAAGGGCACTAAGCATAGAGTGTGAAAACTGAGTTTCCTTGAGAGCTGCTTGGAAGCTGATGGTGTGTGAAGTTAGTGAGCCAAATGGAGTTGTTCTCCCACAAGAACCATTCGGCTGATCCTTCTTCAATATGCCCTTCACCAACATGCAGTGTTTCCTTGATTGAATTAGCTCTCACACCCATATTTGCGTCTAGAGCCTTTGCATTGAGGGTTATCCGAAAATGCCTGTGGCGCTGAAGTTGCCTGTGAATGTGGAGTTGGTGGCATGTGAAACCCGCATGTGGAGCATTCGTTTGTGTGGGATGCCCTACCAGGTTCATTCCTAGATAATGCACTCAAAGCACACTAATATAGTGTGTGAAAACTGAGTTTCCTTGAGAGCTGCTTGGAAGCCTGATGGTGTGTGACGTTAGTGAGCCAAATGGAGTTGTTCTCCCACAAGAACCACTCGGCTAATCCTTCTTCAATATGTCCCTTCACCAACATGCAGTGTTTCCTTGAATGAATTAGCTCTCACACCCAATATTTGGCGTCTAGAGCCTTTGCATTGAGGGCTATCTGAAAACGGCTGTGGCGCTGAAGTTGCCTGTGAATGTGGAGTTGGTGGCATGTGAAAACCCGCATGTGGAGCATTCGTTTGTGTGGGATGCTCACCAAGCTTCCTTTCAGTCCTAGACACTCAAAGGGCACTAAGCATAGAGTGTGAAAACTGAGTTTCCTTGAGAGGCTGCTTGGAAGCCTGATGGTGTGTGATGTTAGTGAGCCAAATGGAGTTGTTCTCCCACAAGAACCACTCGGCTGATCCTTCTTCAATATGCCCTTCACCAACATGCAGTGTTTTCCTTGATTGAATTAGCTCTCACACCAATATTTGCGTCTAGAGGCCTTTGCATTTAGGGCCATCTGAAAACGGCTGTGGCGCTGAAGTTGCCTGTGAATGTGGAGTTGGTGCATGTGAAAGCCGCATGTGGAGCATTCGTTTGTGTGGGATGCTCTACCAGCTTCTTTCAGTCCTAGGCACTCAAAGGGCACTAAGCATAGAGTGTGAAAACTGAGTTTCCTTGAGAGCTGCTTGGAAGCCTGATGGTGTGTGAAGTTAGGGAGCCCAATGGAGTTGTTCTCCCACAAGAACCACTCGGCTGATCCTTCTTCAATATGCCCTTCACCAACATGCAGTGTTTCCTTGATTGAATTAGCTCTCACACCAATATTTGCGTCTAGAGCCTTTGCATGAGGGCTATCTGAAAACGGCTGTGGCGCTGAAGTTGCCTGTGAATGTGGAGTTGGTGGCATGTGAAACCCGCATGTGGAGCATTCGTTTGTGTGGGATGCTCACCAAGCTTTCATTTCAGTCCTAGGCACTCAAAGGGCACTAAGCATAGAGTGTGAAAACTGAGTTTCCTTGAGTGCTGCTTGGAAGCCTGATGGTGTGTGAAGTTAGTTAGCAAATGGACTTGTTCTCCCACAAGAACCACTCGGCTGATCCTTCTTCAATATGCCCTTCACCAACATGCAGTGTTTCCTTGATTGAATTAGCTCTCACACCAATATTTGCATCTAGAGCCTTTGCATTGAGGGCTATCTGAAAACGGCTGTGGCACTGAAGTTGCCTGCGAATGTGGAGTTGGTGGCATGTGAAAGCCGCATGTGGAGCATTCGTTTGTGTGGGATGCTCTACCAGCTTCATTTCAGTCCTAGGCACTCAAAGGGCACTAAGCATAGAGTGTGAAAACTGAGTTTCCTTGAGAGCTGCTTGGAAGCCTGATGGTGTGTGAAGTTAGTGAGCCAAATGGAGTTGTTCTCCCCACAAGAACCACTCGGCTGATCCTTCTTCAATATGCCCTTCACCAACATGCAGTGTTTCCCCCTTGATTGAATTATCTCTCACACCAATATTTGCGTCTAGAGCCTTTGCGTTGAGGGCTATCTGAAAACGGCTGTGGCACTGAAGTTGCCTGTGAATGTGGAGTTGGTGGCATGTGAAACCCGCATGTGGAGCATTCGTTTGTGGTGGGATGCTCTACCAGCTTCATTTCAGTCCTAGGCACTCAAAGTGCACTAAGCATAGAGTGTGAAAACTGAGTTTCCTTGAGAGCTGCTTGGAAGCCTGATGGTGTGTGAAGTTAGTGAGCCAAATGGAGTTGTTCTCCCACAAGAACCACTCGGCTGATCCTTCTTCAATATGCCCTTCACCAACATGCAGTGTTTCCTTGATTGAATTAGCTCTCACAACAATATTTTGCTCCTAGAGCCTTTGCATTGAGGGCTATCTGAAAACGGCTGTGGCGCTGAAGTTGCCTGAGAATGTGGAGTTGGTGGCATGTGAAACCCGCATGTGTAGCATTCGTTTGTGTGGGATGCTCTACCAGGTTCATTCCTAGATAATGCACTCAAAGGACACTAAGCATAGAGTGTGAAAACTGAGTTTCCTTGAGAGCTGCTTGGAAGCCTGATGGTGTGTGAAGTTAGTGAGCCAAATGGAGTTATTCTCCCACAAGAACCACTCGGCTGATCCTTCTTCAATATGCCCTTCACCAACATGCAGTGTTTCCTTGATTGAATTAGCTCTCACACCAATATTTGCGTCTAGAGCCTTTGCATTGAGGGTTATCCGAAAATGGCTGTGGCGCTGAAGTTGCCTGTGAATGTGGAGTTGGTGGCATGTGAAACCCGCATGTGGAGCATTCGTTTGTGTGGGATGCTCTACCAGGTTCTTTCCTAGATAATGCATTCAAAGGGCACTAAGCATAGAGTGTGAAAACTGAGTTTCTTTGAGAGCTGCTTGGAAGCCTGATGGTGTGTGAAGTTAGTGAGCCCAATGGAGTTGTTCTCCCACAAGAACCACTCGGCTGATCCTTCTTCAATATGCCCTTCACCAACATGCAGTGTTTCCTTGATTGAATTAGATCTCACACCAATATTTGCATCTAGAGCCTATGCATTGAGGGCTATCTGAAAACGGCTGTGGCGCTGAAGTTGCCTGTGAATGTGGAGTTGGTGGCATGTGAAACCCGCATGTTTAGCATTCGTTTGTGTGGGATGCTCACCAAGCTTCATTTCAGTCCTAGGCACTCAAAGGGCACTAAGCATAGAGTGTGAAAACTGAGTTTTTTTGAGACTTGCTTGGAAGCCTGATGGTGTGTGAAGTTAGGGAGCCAAATCGAGTTGTTCTCCCACAAGAACCACTCGGCTGATCCTTCTTCAATATGCCCTTCACCAACATGCAGTGTTTCCTTGATTGAATTAGCTCTCACACCAATATTTGCGTCTAGAACCTTTGCATTGAGGGCTATCTGAAAACGGCTGTGACGCTGAAGTTTCCTGTGAATGTGGAGTTGGTGGCATGTGAAACCCGCAAGTGGAGCATTCGATTGTGTGGGATGCTCTACCAGGTTCATTCCTAGATAATGCATTCAAAGGGCACTAAGCATAGAGTGTGAAAACTGAGTTTCCTTGAGAGCTGCTTGGAAGCCTGATGTTGTGTGAAGTTAGTGAGCCAAATGGAGTTGTTCTCCCACAAGAACCATTCGGCTGATCCTTCTTCAATATGCCCTTCACCAACATGCAGTGTTTCCTTGATTGAATTAGCTCTCACACCAATATTTGCGTCTAGAGCCTTTGCATTGAGGGCTATCTGAAAACGGCTGTGCCGCTGAAGTTGCCTGTGAATGTGGAGTTGGTGGCATGTGAAACCCGCATGTGGAGCATTCGTTTGTGTGGGATGCTCTACCAGGTTCATTCCTAGATAATGCACTCAAAGCACACTAATATAGAGTGTGAAAACTGAGTTTCCTTGAGAGCTGCTTGGAAGCCTGATGGTGTGTGACGTTAGTGAGCCAAATGGAGTTGTTCTCCCACAAGAACCACTCGGCTAATCCTTCTTCAATATGTCCTTCACCAACATGCAGTGTTTCCTTGAATGAATTAGCTCTCACACCAATATTTGCGTCTAGAGCCTTTGCATTGAGGGCTATCTGAAAACGGCTGTGGCGCTGAAGTTGCCTGTGAATGTGGAGTTGGTGGCATGTGAAACCCGCATGTGGAGCATTCGTTTGTGTGGGATGCTCTACCAGGTTCATTCCTAGATAATGCACTCAAAGGACACTAAGCATAGAGTGTGAAAACTGAGTTTCCTTGAGAGCTGCTTGGAAGCCTGATGGTGTGTGAAGTTAGTGAGCCAAATGGAGTTATTCTCCCACAAGAACCACTCGGCTGATCCTTCTTCAATATGCCCTTCACCAACATGCAGTGTTTCCTTGATTGAATTAGCTCTCACACCAATATTTGCGTCTAGAGCCTTTGCATTGAGGGTTATCCGAAAATGGCTGTGGCGCTGAAGTTGCCTGTGAATGTGGAGTTGGTGGCATGTGAAACCCGCATGTGGAGCATTCGTTTGTGTGGGATGCTCTACCAGGTTCTTTCCTAGATAATGCATTCAAAGGGCACTAAGCATAGAGTGTGAAAACTGAGTTTCCTTGAGAGCTGCTTGGAAGCCTGATGGTGTGTGAAGTTAGTGAGCCAAATGGAGTTGTTCTCCCACAAGAACCACTCGGCTGATCCTTCTTCAATATGCCCTTCACCAACATGCAGTGTTTCCTTGATTGAATTAGCTCTCACACCAATATTTGCATCTAGAGCCTATGCATTGAGGGTTATCCGAAAATGGCTGTGGCGCTGAAGTTGCCTGTGAATGTGGAGTTGGTGGCATGTGAAACCCGCATGTTTAGCATTCGTTTGTGTGGGATGCTCACCAAGCTTCATTTCAGTCCTAGGCACTCAAAGGGCACTAAGCATAGAGTGTGAAAACTGAGTTTTTTTGAGACTTGCTTGGAAGCCTGATGGTGTGTGAAGTTAGGGAGCCAAATCGAGTTGTTCTCCCACAAGAACCACTCGGCTGATCCTTCTTCAATATGCCCTTCACCAACATGCAGTGTTTCCTTGATTGAATTAGCTCTCACACCAATATTTGCGTCTAGAACCTTTGCATTGAGGGCTATCTGAAAACGGCTGTGACGCTGAAGTTTCCTGTGAATGTGGAGTTGGTGGCATGTGAAACCCGCAAGTGGAGCATTCGATTGTGTGGGATGCTCTACCAGGTTCATTCCTAGATAATGCATTCAAAGGGCACTAAGCATAGAGTGTGAAAACTGAGTTTCCTTGAGAGCTGCTTGGAAGCCTGATGTTGTGTGAAGTTAGTGAGCCAAATGGAGTTGTTCTCCCACAAGAACCACTCGGCTGATCCTTCTTCAATATGCCCTTCACCAACATGCAGTGTTTCCTTGATTGAATTAGCTCTCACACCAATATTTGCGTCTAGAGCCTTTGCATTGAGGGCTATCTGAAAACGGCTGTGCCGCTGAAGTTGCCTGTGAATGTGGAGTTGGTGGCATGTGAAACCCGCATGTGGAGCATTCGTTTGTGTGGGATGCTCTACCAGGTTCATTCCTAGATAATGCACTCAAAGGGCACTAAGCATAGAGTGTGAAAACTGAGTTTCCTTGAGAGCTGCTTGGAAGCCTGATGGTGTGTGAAGTTAGTGAGCCAAATGGAGTTGTTCTCCCACAAGAACCATTCGGCTGATCCTTCTTCAATATGCCCTTCACCAACATGCAGTGTTTCCTTGATTGAATTAGCTCTCACACCAATATTTGCGTCTAGAGCCTTTGCATTGAGGGTTATCCGAAAATGGCTGTGGCGCTGAAGTTGCCTGTGAATGTGGAGTTGGTGGCATGTGAAACCCGCATGTGGAGCATTCGTTTGTGTGGGATGCTCTACCAGGTTCATTCCTAGATAATGCACTCAAAGCACACTAATATAGAGTGTGAAAACTGAGTTTCCTTGAGAGCTGCTTGGAAGCCTGATGGTGTGTGACGTTAGTGAGCCAAATGGAGTTGTTCTCCCACAAGAACCACTCGGCTAATCCTTCTTCAATATGTCCTTCACCAACATGCAGTGTTTCCTTGAATGAATTAGCTCTCACACCAATATTTGCGTCTAGAGCCTTTGCATTGAGGGCTATCTGAAAACGGCTGTGGCGCTGAAGTTGCCTGTGAATGTGGAGTTGGTGGCATGTGAAAGCCGCATGTGGAGCATTCGTTTGTGTGGGATGCTCTACCAGCTTCATTTCAGTCCTAGGCACTCAAAGTGCACTAAGCATAGAGTGTGAAAACTGAGTTTCCTTGAGAGCTGCTTGGAAGCCTGATGGTGTGTGAAGTTAGTGAGCCAAATGGACTTGTTCTCCCACAAGAACCACTCGGCTGATCCTTCTTCAATATGCCCTTCACCAACATGCAGTGTTTCCTTGATTGAATTAGCTCTCACAACAATATTTGCTCCTAGAGCCTTTGCATTGAGGGCTCTCTGAAAACGGCTGTGGCGCTGAAGTTGCCTGAGAATGTGGAGTTGGTGGCATGTGAAACCCGCATGTGGAGCATTCGTTTGTGTGGGATGCTCTACCAGGTTCATTCCTAGATAATGCACTCAAAGGACACTAAGCATAGAGTGTGAAAACTGAGTTTCCTTGAGAGCTGCTTGGAAGCCTGATGGTGTGTGAAGTTAGGGAGCCAAATCGAGTTGTTCTCCCACAAGAACCACTCGGCTGATCCTTCTTCAATATGCCCTTCACCAACATGCAGTGTTTCCTTGATTGAATTAGCTCTCACACCAATATTTGCGTCTAGAACCTTTGCATTGAGGGCTATCTGAAAACGGCTGTGACGCTGAAGTTTCCTGTGAATGTGGAGTTGGTGGCATGTGAAACCCGCAAGTGGAGCATTCGATTGTGTGGGATGCTCTACCAGGTTCATTCCTAGATAATGCATTCAAAGGGCACTAAGCATAGAGTGTGAAAACTGAGTTTCCTTGAGAGCTGCTTGGAAGCCTGATGTTGTGTGAAGTTAGTGAGCCAAATGGAGTTGTTCTCCCATAAGAACCACTCCGCTGATCCTTCTTCAATATGCCCTTCACCAACATGCATTGTTTCCTTGATTGAATTAGCTCTCACACCAATATTTGCGTCTAGAGCCTTTGCATTGAGGGGTATCTGAAAACGGCTGTGGCGCTGAAGTTGCCTGTGAATGTGGAGTTGGTGGCATGTGAAACCCGCATGTGGAGCATTCGTTTGTGTGGGATGCTCTACCAGGTTCATTCCTAGATAATGCACTCAAAGGGCACTAAGCATAGAGTGTGAAAACTGAGTTTCCTTGAGAGCTGCTTGGAAGCCTGATGGTGTGTGAAGTTAGTGAGCCAAATGGAGTTGTTCTCCCACAAGAACCACTCGGCTGATCCTTCTTCAATATGCCCTTCACCAACATGCAGTGTTTTCCTTGATTGAATTAGCTCTCACACCAATATTTGCGTCTAGAGCCTTTGCATTGAGGGTTATCCGAAAATGGCTGTGGCGCTGAAGTTGCCTGTGAATGTGGAGTTGGTGGCATGTGAAACCCGCATGTGGAGCATTCGTTTGTGTGGGATGCTCTACCAGGTTCTTTCCTAGATAATGCATTCAAAGGGCACTAAGCATAGAGTGTGAAAACTGAGTTTCCTTGAGAGCTCCTTGGAAGCCTGATGGTGTGTGAAGTTAGTGAGCCCAATGGAGTTGTTCTCCCACAAGAACCACTCGGCTGATCCTTCTTCAATATGCCCTTCACCAACATGCATTGTTTCCTTGATTGAATTAGCTCTCACACCAATATTTGCGTCTAGAGCCTTTGCATTGAGGGTTATCCAAAAATGGCTGTGGCGCTGAAGTTGCCTGTGAATGTGGAGTTGGTGGCATGTGAAACCCGCATGTTTAGCATTCGTTTGTGTGGGATGCTCACCAAGCTTCATTTCAGTCCTAGGCACTCAAAGGGCACTAAGCATAGAGTGTGAAAACTGAGTTTTTTTGAGACTTGCTTGGAAGCCTGATGGTGTGTGAAGTTAGGGAGCCAAATCGAGTTGTTCTCCCACAAGAACCACTCGGCTGATCCTTCTTCAATATGCCCTTCACCAACATGCAGTGTTTCCTTGATTGAATTAGCTCTCACACCAATATTTGCGTCTAGAACCTTTGCATTGAGGGCTATCTGAAAACGGCTGTGGCGCTGAAGTTTCCTGTGAATGTGGAGTTGGTGGCATGTGAAACCCGCAAGTGGAGCATTCGATTGTGTGGGATGCTCTACCAGGTTCATTCCTAGATAATGCATTCAAAGGGCACTAAGCATAGAGTGTGAAAACTGAGTTTCCTTGAGAGCTGCTTGGAAGCCTGATGGTGTGTGAAGTTAGTGAGCCAAATGGAGTTGTTCTCCCACAAGAACCACTCGGCTGATCCTTCTTCAATATGCCCTTCACCAACATGCAGTGTTTCCTTGATTGAATTAGCTCTCACACCAATATTTGCGTCTAGAGCCTTTGCATTGAGGGCTATCTGAAAACGGCTGTGCCGCTGAAGTTGCCTGTGAATGTGGAGTTGGTGGCATGTGAAACCCGCATGTGGAGCATTCGTTTGTGTGGGATGCTCTACCAGGTTCATTCCTAGATAATGCACTCAAAGGGCACTAAGCATAGAGTGTGAAAACTGAGTTTCCTTGAGAGCTGCTTGGAAGCCTGATGGTGTGTGAAGTTAGTGAGCCAAATGGAGTTGTTCTCCCACAAGAACCATTCGGCTGATCCTTCTTCAATATGCCCTTCACCAACATGCAGTGTTTCCTTGATTGAATTAGCTCTCACACCAATATTTGCGTCTAGAGCCTTTGCATTGAGGGTTATCCGAAAATGGCTGTGGCGCTGAAGTTGCCTGTGAATGTGGAGTTGGTGGCATGTGAAACCCGCATGTGGAGCATTCGTTTGTGTGGGATGCTCTACCAGGTTCATTCCTAGATAATGCACTCAAAGCACACTAATATAGAGTGTGAAAACTGAGTTTCCTTGAGAGCTGCTTGGAAGCCTGATGGTGTGTGACGTTAGTGAGCCAAATGGAGTTGTTCTCCCACAAGAACCACTCGGCTAATCCTTCTTCAATATGCCCTTCACCAACATGCAGTGTTTCCTTGAATGAATTAGCTCTCACACCAATATTTGCGTCTAGAGCCTTTGCATTGAGGGCTATCTGAAAACGGCTGTGGCGCTGAAGTTGCCTGTGAATGTGGAGTTGGTGGCATGTGAAACCCGCATGTGGAGCATTCGTTTGTGTGGGATGCTCACCAAGCTTCCTTTCAGTCCTAGACACTCAAAGGGCACTAAGCATAGAGTGTGAAAACTGAGTTTCCTTGAGAGCTGCTTGGAAGCCTGATGGTGTGTGAAGTTAGGGAGCCCAATGGAGTTGTTCTCCCACAAGAACCACTCGGCTGATCCTTCTTCAATATGCCCTTCACCAACATGCAGTGTTTCCTTGATTGAATTAGCTCTCACACCAATATTTGCGTCTAGAGCCTTTGCATTGAGGGCTATCTGAAAACGGCTGTGGCGCTGAAGTTGCCTGTGAATGTGGAGTTGGTGGCATGTGAAACCCGCATGTGGAGCATTCGTTTGTGTGGGATGCTCACCAAGCTTCATTTCAGTCCTAGGCACTCAAAGGGCACTAAGCATAGAGTGTGAAAACTGAGTTTCCTTGAGTGCTGCTTGGAAGCCTGATGGTGTGTGAAGTTAGTTAGCCAAATGGACTTCTTCTCCCACAAGAACCACTCGGCTGATCCTTCTTCAATATGCCCTTCACCAACATGCAGTGTTTCCTTGATTGAATTAGCTCTCACACCAATATTTGCATCTAGAGCCTTTGCATTGAGGGTTATCCGAAAATGGCTGTGGCGCTGAAGTTGCCTGTGAATGTGGAGTTGGTGGCATGTGAAACCCGCATGTGGAGCATTCGTTTGTGTGGGATGCTCACCAAGCTTCATTTCAGTCCTAGGCACTCAAAGGGCACTAAGCATAGAGTGTGAAAACTGAGTTTCCTTGAGTGCTGCTTGGAAGCCTGATGGTGTGTGAAGTTAGTTAGCCAAATGGACTTCTTCTCCCACAAGAACCACTCGGCTGATCCTTCTTCAATATGCCCTTCACCAACATGCAGTGTTTCCTTGATTGAATTAGCTCTCACACCAATATTTGCATCTAGAGCCTTTGCATTGAGGGTTATCCGAAAATGGCTGTGGCGCTGAAGTTGCCTGTGAATGTGGAGTTGGTGGCATGTGAAACCCGCATGTGGAGCATTCGTTTGTGTGGGATGCTCTACCAGGTTCATTCCTAGATAATGCACTCAAAGCACACTAATATAGAGTGTGAAAACTGAGTTTCCTTGAGAGCTGCTTGGAAGCCTGATGGTGTGTGAAGTTAGTGAGCCAAATGGAGTTGTTCTCCCACAAGAACCACTCGGCTGATCCTTCTTCAATATGCCCTTCACCAACATGCAGTGTTTCCTTGATTGAATTAGCTCTCACACCAATATTTGCGTCTAGAGCCTTTGCATTGAGGGCTATCTGAAAACGGCTGTGGCGCTGAAGTTGCCTGAGAATGTGGAGTTGGTGGCATGTGAAACCCGCATGTGGAGCATTCGTTTGTGTGGGATGCTCTACCAGGTTCATTCCTAGATAATGCACTCAAAGGGCACTAAGCATAGAGTGTGAAAACTGAGTTTCCTTGAGAGCTGCTTGGAAGCCTGATGGTGTGTGAAGTTAGGGAGCCAAATCGAGTTGTTCTCCCACAAGAACCACTCGGCTGATCCTTCTTCAATATGCCCTTCACCAACATGCAGTGTTTCCTTGATTGAATTAGCTCTCACACCAATATTTGCTCCTAGAGCCTTTGCCTTGATGGCTATCTGAAAACGGCTGTGGCGCTGAAGTTGCCTGTGAATGTGGAGTTGGTGGCATGTGAAACCCGCATGTGGAGCATTCGTTTGTGTGGGATGCTCACCAAGCTTCATTTCACTCCTAGGCACTCAAAGGGCACTAAGCATAGAGTGTGAAAACTGAGTTTCCTTGAGAGCTGCTTGGAAGCCTGATGGTGTGTGAAGTTAGTGAGCCAAATGGAGTTGTTCTCCCACAAGAACCACTCGGCTGATCCTTCTTCAATATGCCCTTCACCAACATGCAGTGTTTCCTTGATTGAATTAGCTCTCACACCAATATTTGCATCTAGAGCCTTTGCATTGAGGGCTATCTGAAAACGGCTGTGGCGCTGAAGTAGCCTGTGAATGTGGAGTTGGTGGCATGTGAAACCCTCATGTGGAGCATTCGTTTGTGTGGGATGCTCTACCAGGTTCATTCCTAGATAATGCACTCAAAGGGCACTAAGCATAGAGTGTGAAAACTGAGTTTCCTTGAGAGCTGCTTGGAAGCCTGATGGTGTGTGAAGTTAGTGAGCCCAATGGAGTTGTTCTCCCACAAGAACCACTCGGCTGATCCTTCTTCAATATGCCCTTCACCAACATGCAGTGTTTCCTTGATTGAATTAGCTCTCACACCAATATTTGCGTCTAGAGCCTTTGCATTGAGGGCTATCTGAAAACGGCTGTGGCGCTGAAGTAGCCTGTGAATGTGGAGTTGGTGGCATGTGAAACCCTCATGTGGAGCATTCGTTTGAGTGGGATGCTCTACCAGGTTCATTCCTAGATAATGCACTCAAAGGGCACTAAGCATAGAGTGTGAAAACTGAGTTTCCTTGAGAGCTGCTTGGAAGCCTGATGGTGTGTGAAGTTAGTGAGCCCAATGGAGTTGTTCTCCCACAAGAACCACTCGGCTGATCCTTCTTCAATATGCCCTTCACCAACATGCAGTGTTTCCTTGATTGAATTAGCTCTCACACCAATATTTGCGTCTAGAGCCTTTGCATTGAGGGCTATCTGAAAACGGCTGTGGTGCTGAAGTTGCCTGTGAATCTGGAGTTGGTGGCATGTGAAACCCGCATGTGGAGCATTCGTTTGATTGGGATGCTCTACCAGGTTCATTCCTAGATAATGCACTCAAAGGGCACTAAGCATAGAGTGTGAAAACTGAGTTTCCTTGAGAGCTGCTTGGAAGCCTGATGGTGTGTGAAGTTAGGGAGCCAAATCGAGTTGTTCTCCCACAAGAACCACTCGGCTGATCCTTCTTCAATATGCCCTTCACCAACATGCAGTGTTTCCTTGATTGAATTAGCTCTCACACCAATATTTGCTCCTAGAGCCTTTGCCTTGATGGCTATCTGAAAACGGCTGTGGCGCTGAAGTTGCCTGTGAATGTGGAGTTGGTGGCATGTGAAACCCGCATGTGGAGCATTCGTTTGTGTGGGATGCTCACCAAGCTTCATTTCACTCCTAGGCACTCAAAGGGCACTAAGCATAGAGTGTGAAAACTGAGTTTCCTTGAGAGCTGCTTGGAAGCCTGATGGTGTGTGAAGTTAGTGAGCCAAATGGAGTTGTTCTCCCACAAGAACCACTCGGCTGATCCTTCTTCAATATGCCCTTCACCAACATGCAGTGTTTCCTTGATTGAATTAGCTCTCACACCAATATTTGCATCTAGAGCCTTTGCATTGAGGGCTATCTGAAAACGGCTGTGGCGCTGAAGTAGCCTGTGAATGTGGAGTTGGTGGCATGTGAAACCCTCATGTGGAGCATTCGTTTGAGTGGGATGCTCTACCAGGTTCATTCCTAGATAATGCACTCAAAGGGCACTAAGCATAGAGTGTGAAAACTGAGTTTCCTTGAGAGCTGCTTGGAAGCCTGATGGTGTGTGAAGTTAGTGAGCCCAATGGAGTTGTTCTCCCACAAGAACCACTCGGCTGATCCTTCTTCAATATGCCCTTCACCAACATGCAGTGTTTCCTTGATTGAATTAGCTCTCACACCAATATTTGCGTCTAGAGCCTTTGCATTGAGGGCTATCTGAAAACGGCTGTGGCGCTGAAGTAGCCTGTGAATGTGGAGTTGGTGGCATGTGAAACCCTCATGTGGAGCATTCGTTTGAGTGGGATGCTCTACCAGGTTCATTCCTAGATAATGCACTCAAAGGGCACTAAGCATAGAGTGTGAAAACTGAGTTTCCTTGAGAGCTGCTTGGAAGCCTGATGGTGTGTGAAGTTAGTGAGCCCAATGGAGTTGTTCTCCCACAAGAACCACTCGGCTGATCCTTCTTCAATATGCCCTTCACCAACATGCAGTGTTTCCTTGATTGAATTAGCTCTCACACCAATATTTGCGTCTAGAGCCTTTGCATTGAGGGCTATCTGAAAACGGCTGTGGTGCTGAAGTTGCCTGTGAATCTGGAGTTGGTGGCATGTGAAACCCGCATGTGGAGCATTCGTTTGATTGGGATGCTCTACCAGGTTCATTCCTAGATAATGCACTCAAAGGGCACTAAGCATAGAGTGTGAAAACTGAGTTTCCTTGAGAGCTGCTTGGAAGCCTGATGGTGTGTGAAGTTAGGGAGCCAAATCGAGTTGTTCTCCCACAAGAACCACTCGGCTGATCCTTCTTCAATATGCCCTTCACCAACATGCAGTGTTTCCTTGATTGAATTAGCTCTCACACCAATATTTGCTCCTAGAGCCTTTGCCTTGATGGCTATCTGAAAACGGCTGTGGCGCTGAAGTTGCCTGTGAATGTGGAGTTGGTGGCATGTGAAACCCGCATGTGGAGCATTCGTTTGTGTGGGATGCTCTACCAGCTTCATTTCAGTCCTAGGCACTCAAAGGGCACTAAGCATAGAGTGTGAAAACTGAGTTTCCTTGAGAGCTGCTTGGAAGCCTGATGGTGTGTGAAGTTAGTGAGCCAAATGGAGTTGTTCTCCCACAAGAACCACTCGGCTGATCCTTCTTCAATATGCCCTTCACCAACATGCAGTGTTTCCTTGATTGAATTAGCTCTCACACCAATATTTGCATCTAGAGCCTTTGCATTGAGGGCTATCTGAAAACGGCTGTGGCGCTGAAGTAGCCTGTGAATGTGGAGTTGGTGGCATGTGAAACCCTCATGTGGAGCATTCGTTTGAGTGGGATGCTCTACCAGGTTCATTCCTAGATAATGCACTCAAAGGGCACTAAGCATAGAGTGTGAAAACTGAGTTTCCTTGAGAGCTGCTTGGAAGCCTGATGGTGTGTGAAGTTAGTGAGCCCAATGGAGTTGTTCTCCCACAAGAACCACTCGGCTGATCCTTCTTCAATATGCCCTTCACCAACATGCAGTGTTTCCTTGATTGAATTAGCTCTCACACCAATATTTGCGTCTAGAGCCTTTGCATTGAGGGCTATCTGAAAACGGCTGTGGTGCTGAAGTTGCCTGTGAATCTGGAGTTGGTGGCATGTGAAACCCGCATGTGGAGCATTCGTTTGATTGGGATGCTCTACCAGGTTCATTCCTAGATAATGCACTCAAAGGGCACTAAGCATAGAGTGTGAAAACTGAATTTCCTTGAGAGCTGCTTGGAGGCCTGATGGTGTGTGAAGTTAGTGAGCCCAATGGAGTTGTTCTCAAACAAGAACCACTCGGCTGATCCTTCTTCAATATGCCCTTCACCAACATGCAGTGTTTCCTTGATTGAATTAGCTCTCACACCAATATTTGCGTCTAGAGCCTTTGCATTGAGGGCTATCTGAAAACGGCTGTGGCAATGAAGTTGCCTGAGAATGTGGAGTTGGTGGCATGTGAAACCCGCATGTGGAGCATTCGTTTGTGTGGGATGCTCTACCAGGTTCATTCCTAGATAATGCACTCAAAGGGCACTAAGCATAGAGTGCGAAAACTGAGTTTCCTTGAGAGCAGCTTGGAAGCCTGATGGTGTGTGACGTTAGTGAGCCCAATAGAGTTGTTCTCCCACAAGAACCACTCGGCTGATCCTTCTTCAATATGCCCTTCACCAACATGCAGTGTTTCCTTGATTGAATTAGCTCTCACAAAAATATTTGCGTCTAGAGCCTTTGCATTGAGGGCTATCTGAAAATGGCTGTGGCGCTGAAGTTGCCTGTGAATGTGGAGTTGGTGGCATGTGAAAGTCGCATGTGGAGCATTCGTTTGTGTGGAATGCTCTACCTGCTTCATTTCAGTCCTAGGCACTCAAAGGGCACTAAGCATAGAGTGTGAAAACTGAGTTTCCTTGAGAGCTGCTTGGAAGCCTGATGGTGTGTGAAGTTAGTGAGCCAAATGGAGTTGTTCTCCCACAAGAACCACTCGGCTGATCCTTCTTCAATATGCCCTTCACCAACATGCAGTGTTTCCTTGATTGAATTAGCTCTCACAACAATATTTGCTCCTAGAGCCTTTGCATTGAGGGCTATCTGAAAACGGCTGTGGCGCTGATGTTGCCTGAGAATGTGGAGTTGGTGGCATGTGAAACCCGCATGTGGAGCATTCGTTTGTGTGGGATGCTCTACCAGCTTCATTCCTAGATAATGCACTCAAAGGGCACTAAGCATAGAGTGTGAAAACTGAGTTTCCTTGAGAGCTGCTTGGAAGGCTGATGGTGTGTGAAGTTAGTGAGCCAAATGGAGTTGTTCTCCCACAAGAACCACTCGGCTGATCCTTCTTCAATATGCCCTTCACCAACATGGAGTGTTTCCTTGATTGAATTAGCTCTCACAACAATATTTGCGTCTAGAGCCTTTGCATTGAGGGTATCCGAAAACGGCTGTGGCGCTGAATTTGCCTGTGTTTGTGGAGTTGGTGGCATGTGAAACCCGCATGTGGAGCATTCGTTTGTGTGGGATGCTCTACCAGCTTCATTTCAGTCCTAGGCACTCAAAGGGCACTAAGCATAGAGTGTGAAAACTGAGTTTCCTTGAGAGCTGCTTGGAAGCCTGATGGTGTGTAAAGTTAGTGAGCCCAATGGAGTTGTTCTCCCACAAGAACCACTCGGCTGATCCTTCTTCAATATGCCCTTCACCAACATGCAGTGTTTCCTTGATTGAATTAGCTCTCACACCAATATTTGCATCTAGAGCCTTTGCATTGAGGGCTATCTGAAAACAGCTGTGGCGCTGAAGTTGCCCGAGAATGTGGAGTTGGTGGCATGTGAAACCCGCATGTGGAGCATTCGTTTGATTGGGATGCTCTACCAGGTCCATTCCTAGATAATGAACTCAAAGGGCACTAAGCATAGAGTGTGAAAGCTGAGTTTCCTTGAGAGCTGCTTGGAAGCCTGATGGTGTGTGAAGTTAGTGAGCCCAATGGAGTTGTTCTCCCACAAGAACCACTCGGCTGATCCTTCTTCAATATGCCCTTCACCAACATGCAGTGTTTCCTTGATTGAATTAGCTCTCACACCAATATTTGCATCTAGAGCCTTTGCATTGAGGGCTATCTGAAAACGGCTTGGTGCTGAAGATGCCTGAGAATGTGGAGTTGGTGGCATGTGAAACCCGCATGTGGAGCATTCTTTTGATTGGGATGCTCTACCAGGTCCATTCCTAGATAATGAACTCAAAGGGCACTAAGCATAGAGTGTGAAAGCTGAGTTTCCTTGAGAGCTGCTTGGAAGCCTGATGGTGTGTGAAGTTAGTGAGCCAAATGGAGTTGTTCTCCCACAAGAACCACTCGGCTGATCCTTCTTCAATATGCCCTTCACCAACATGCAGTGTTTCCTTGATTGAATTAGCTCTCACACCAATATTTGCGTCTAGAGCCTTTGCATTGAGGGCTATCTGAAAACGGCTGTGGCGCTGAAGTAGCCTGTGAATGTGGAGTTGGTGGCATGTGAAACCCTCATGTGGAGCATTCGTTTGAGTGGGATGCTCTACCAGGTTCATTCCTAGATAATGCACTCAAAGGGCACTAAGCATAGAGTGTGAAAACTGAGTTTCCTTGAGAGCTGCTTGGAAGCCTGATGGTGTGTGAAGTTAGTGAGCCCAATGGAGTTGTTCTCCCACAAGAACCACTCGGCTGATCCTTCTTCAATATGCCCTTCACCAACATGCAGTGTTTCCTTGATTGAATTAGCTCTCACACCAATATTTGCGTCTAGAGCCTTTGCATTGAGGGCTATCTGAAAACGGCTGTGGTGCTGAAGTTGCCTGTGAATGTGGAGTTGGTGGCATGTGAAACCCGCATGTGGAGCATTCGTTTGATTGGGATGCTCTACCAGGTTCATTCCTAGATAATGCACTCAAAGGGCACTAAGCATAGAGTGTGAAAACTGAGTTTCCTTGAGAGCTGCTTGGAAGCCTGATGGTGTGTGAAGTTAGGGAGCCAAATCGAGTTGTTCTCCCACAAGAACCACTCGGCTGATCCTTCTTCAATATGCCCTTCACCAACATGCAGTGTTTCCTTGATTGAATTAGCTCTCACACCAATATTTGCTCCTAGAGCCTTTGCCTTGATGGCTATCTGAAAACGGCTGTGGCGCTGAAGTTGCCTGTGAATGTGGAGTTGGTGGCATGTGAAACCCGCATGTGGAGCATTCGTTTGTGTGGGATGCTCACCAAGCTTCATTTCACTCCTAGGCACTCAAAGGGCACTAAGCATAGAGTGTGAAAACTGAGTTTCCTTGAGAGCTGCTTGGAAGCCTGATGGTGTGTGAAGTTAGTGAGCCAAATGGAGTTGTTCTCCCACAAGAACCACTCGGCTGATCCTTCTTCAATATGCCCTTCACCAACATGCAGTGTTTCCTTGATTGAATTAGCTCTCACACCAATATTTGCATCTAGAGCCTTTGCATTGAGGGCTATCTGAAAACGGCTGTGGCGCTGAAGTAGCCTGTGAATGTGGAGTTGGTGGCATGTGAAACCCTCATGTGGAGCATTCGTTTGAGTGGGATGCTCTACCAGGTTCATTCCTAGATAATGCACTCAAAGGGCACTAAGCATAGAGTGTGAAAACTGAGTTTCCTTGAGAGCTGCTTGGAAGCCTGATGGTGTGTGAAGTTAGTGAGCCCAATGGAGTTGTTCTCCCACAAGAACCACTCGGCTGATCCTTCTTCAATATGCCCTTCACCAACATGCAGTGTTTCCTTGATTGAATTAGCTCTCACACCAATATTTGCGTCTAGAGCCTTTGCATTGAGGGCTATCTGAAAACGGCTGTGGCGCTGAAGTAGCCTGTGAATGTGGAGTTGGTGGCATGTGAAACCCTCATGTGGAGCATTCGTTTGAGTGGGATGCTCTACCAGGTTCATTCCTAGATAATGCACTCAAAGGGCACTAAGCATAGAGTGTGAAAACTGAGTTTCCTTGAGAGCTGCTTGGAAGCCTGATGGTGTGTGAAGTTAGTGAGCCCAATGGAGTTGTTCTCCCACAAGAACCACTCGGCTGATCCTTCTTCAATATGCCCTTCACCAACATGCAGTGTTTCCTTGATTGAATTAGCTCTCACACCAATATTTGCGTCTAGAGCCTTTGCATTGAGGGCTATCTGAAAACGGCTGTGGTGCTGAAGTTGCCTGTGAATCTGGAGTTGGTGGCATGTGAAACCCGCATGTGGAGCATTCGTTTGATTGGGATGCTCTACCAGGTTCATTCCTAGATAATGCACTCAAAGGGCACTAAGCATAGAGTGTGAAAACTGAATTTCCTTGAGAGCTGCTAGGAGGCCTGATGGTGTGTGAAGTTAGTGAGCCCAATGGAGTTGTTCTCAAACAAGAACCACTCGGCTGATCCTTCTTCAATATGCCCTTCACCAACATGCAGTGTTTCCTTGATTGAATTAGCTCTCACACCAATATTTGCGTCTAGAGCCTTTGCATTGAGGGCTATCTGAAAACGGCTGTGGCAATGAAGTTGCCTGTGAATGTGGAGTTGGTGGCATGTGAAACCCGCATGTGGAGCATTCGTTTGTGTGGGATGCTCTACCAGGTTCATTCCTAGATAATGCACTCAAAGGGCACTAAGCATAGAGTGCGAAAACTGAGTTTCCTTGAGAGCAGCTTGGAAGCCTGATGGTGTGTGACGTTAGTGAGCCCAATAGAGTTGTTCTCCCACAAGAACCACTCGGCTGATCCTTCTTCAATATGCCCTTCACCAACATGCAGTGTTTCCTTGATTGAATTAGCTCTCACAAAAATATTTGCGTCTAGAGCCTTTGCATTGAGGGCTATCTGAAAATGGCTGTGGCGCTGAAGTTGCCTGTGAATGTGGAGTTGGTGGCATGTGAAAGTCGCATGTGGAGCATTCGTTTGTGTGGAATGCTCTACCTGCTTCATTTCAGTCCTAGGCACTCAAAGGGCACTAAGCATAGAGTGTGAAAACTGAGTTTCCTTGAGAGCTGCTTGGAAGCCTGATGGTGTGTGAAGTTAGTGAGCCAAATGGAGTTGTTCTCCCACAAGAACCACTCGGCTGATCCTTCTTCAATATGCCCTTCACCAACATGCAGTGTTTCCTTGATTGAATTAGCTCTCACAACAATATTTGCTCCTAGAGCCTTTGCATTGAGGGCTATCTGAAAACGGCTGTGGCGCTGATGTTGCCTGTGAATGTGGAGTTGGTGGCATGTGAAACCCGCATGTGGAGCATTCGTTTGATTGGGATGCTCTACCAGCTTCATTCCTAGATAATGCACTCAAAGGGCACTAAGCATAGAGTGTGAAAACTGAGTTTCCTTGAGAGCTGCTTGGAAGGCTGATGGTGTGTGAAGTTAGTGAGCCAAATGGAGTTGTTCTCCCACAAGAACCACTCGGCTGATCCTTCTTCAATATGCCCTTCACCAACATGGAGTGTTTCCTTGATTGAATTAGCTCTCACAACAATATTTGCGTCTAGAGCCTTTGCATTGAGGGTATCCGAAAACGGCTGTGGCGCTGAATTTGCCTGTGTTTGTGGAGTTGGTGGCATGTGAAACCCGCATGTGGAGCATTCGTTTGTGTGGGATGCTCTACCAGCTTCATTTCAGTCCTAGGCACTCAAAGGGCACTAAGCATAGAGTGTGAAAACTGAGTTTCCTTGAGAGCTGCTTGGAAGCCTGATGGTGTGTGAAGTTAGTGAGCCCAATGGAGTTGTTCTCCCACAAGAACCACTCGGCTGATCCTTCTTCAATATGCCCTTCACCAACATGCAGTGTTTCCTTGATTGAATTAGCTCTCACACCAATATTTGCATCTAGAGCCTTTGCATTGAGGGCTATCTGAAAACAGCTGTGGCGCTGAAGTTGCCCGAGAATGTGGAGTTGGTGGCATGTGAAACCCGCATGTGGAGCATTCGTTTGATTGGGATGCTCTACCAGGTCCATTCCTAGATAATGAACTCAAAGGGCACTAAGCATAGAGTGTGAAAGCTGAGTTTCCTTGAGAGCTGCTTGGAAGCCTGATGGTGTGTGAAGTTAGTGAGCCCAATGGAGTTGTTCTCCCACAAGAACCACTCGGCTGATCCTTCTTCAATATGCCCTTCACCAACATGCAGTGTTTCCTTGATTGAATTAGCTCTCACACCAATATTTGCATCTAGAGCCTTTGCATTGAGGGCTATCTGAAAACGGCTTGGTGCTGAAGATGCCTGAGAATGTGGAGTTGGTGGCATGTGAAACCCGCATGTGGAGCATTCTTTTGATTGGGATGCTCTACCAGTCCATTCCTAGATAATGAACTCAAAGGGCACTAAGCATAGAGTGTGAAAGCTGAGTTTCCTTGAGAGCTGCTTGGAAGCCTGATGGTGTGTGAAGTTAGTGAGCCAAATGGAGTTGTTCTCCCACAAGAACCACTCGGCTGATCCTTCTTCAATATGCCCTTCACCAACATGCAGTGTTTCCTTGATTGAATTAGCTCTCACACCAATATTTGCGTCTAGAGCCTTTGCATTGAGGGCTATCTGAAAACAGCTGTGGCGCTGAAGTTGCCTGTGAATGTGGAGTTGGTGGCATGTGAAACCCGCATGTGGAGCATTTGTTTGTGTGGGATGCTCTACCAGCTTCATTTCAGTCCTAGGCACTCAAAGGGCACTAAGCATAGAGTGTGAAAACTGAGTTTCCTTGAGAGCTGCTTGGAAGCCTGATGGTGTGTGAAGTTAGTGAGCCCAATGGAGTTGTTCTCCCACAAGAAC
The DNA here is from genome assembly GCF_030435755.1 of Ochotona princeps. Classification (NCBI taxonomy): domain Eukaryota; kingdom Metazoa; phylum Chordata; class Mammalia; order Lagomorpha; family Ochotonidae; genus Ochotona; species Ochotona princeps. The sequence continues at coordinate 46,113 of NW_026696542.1, forward strand.
CACTCTGCTGATCCTTCTTCAATATGCCCTTCACCAACATGCAGTGTTTCCTTGATTGAATTAGCTCTCACACCAATATTTGCATCTAGAGCCTTTGCATTGAGGGTTATCCGAAAATGGCTGTGGCGCTGAAGTTGCCTGTGAATGTGGAGTTGGTGGCATGTGAAACCCGCATGTGGAGAATTCGTTTGTGTGGGATGCTCTACCAGGTCCATTCCTAGATAATGCACGCAAAGGGCACTAAGCATAGAGTGTGAAAACTGAGTTTCCTTGAGAGCTGCTTGGAAGCCTGATGGTGTGTGAAGTTAGTGAGCCCAATGGAGTTGTTCTCCCACAAGAACCACTCTGCTGATCCTTCTTCAATATGCCCTTCACCAACATGCAGTGTTTCCTTGATTGAATTAGCTCTCACACCAATATTTGCGTCTAGAGCCTTTGCATTGAGGGCTATCTGAAAACGGCTGTGGCGCTCAAGTTGCCTGAGAATGTGGAGTTGGTGGCATGTGAAACGCGCATGTGGAACATTCGTTTGTGTGGGATGCTCTACCAGGTTCATTCCTAGATACTGCACTCAAAGGGCACTAAGCATAGAGTGTGAAAACTGAGTTTCCTTGAGAGCTGCTTGGAAGCCTGATGGTGTGTGAAGTTAGTGAGCCCAATGGAGTTGTTCTCCCACAAGAACCACTCGGCTGATCCTTCTTCAATATGCCCTTCACCAGCATGCAGTGTTTCCTTGATTGAATTAGCTCTCACATCAATATTTGCGTCTAGAGCCTTTGCATTGAGGGCTATCTGAAAACGGCTGTGGCGCTGAAGTTGCCTGAGAATGTGGAGTTTGTGGCATGTGAAACCCGCATGTGGAGCATTCGCTTCTGTGAGATGATCATCAAGCTTCATTTCAGTCCTAGGCACTCAAAGGGCACTAAGCATAGTGTGTGAAAAATGAGTTTCCTTGAGAGCTGGTTGGAAGCCTGATGGTGTGTGAAGTTAGGGAGCCAAATGGAGTTGTTTTCCCACAAGAACCACTCGGCTGATCCTTCTTCAATATGCCCTTCACCAACATGCAGTGTTTCCTTGATTGAATTAGCTCTCACACCAATATTTGCGTCTAGAGCCTTTGCATTGAGGGTTATCCGAAAATGGCTGTCGCGCTGAAGTTGCCTGAGAATGTGGAGTTGGTGGCATGTGAAACCCGCATGTGGAGCATTCGTTTGTGTGGGATGCTCACCAAGCGTCATTTCAGTCCTAGGCACTCAAATGGCACTAAGCGTAGAGTGTGAAAACTGAGTTTCCTTGAGAGCCGCTTGGAAGCCTGATGGTGTGTGTATTTAGTGAGCCAAATGGAGTTGTTCTCCCACAAGAACCACTCCGCTGATCCTTCTTCAATATGCCCTTCACCAACATGCAGTGTTTCCTTGATTGAATTAGCTCTCACACCAATATTTGCGTCTAGAGCCTTTGCATTGAGGGTATCCGAAAATGGCTGTGCCGCTGAAGTTGCCTGTGAATGTGGAGTTGGTGGCATGTGAAACCCGCATGTGGAGCATTCGTTTGTGTGGGATGCTCTATCAGGTTCATTCCTAGATAATGCACTCAAAGGGCACTAAGCATAGAGTGTGAAAGCTGAGTTTCCTTGAGAGCTGCTTGGAAGCCTGATGGTGTGTGAAGTTAGTGAGCCAAATGGAGTTGTTCTCCCACAAGAACCACTCTGCTGATCCTTCTTCAATATGCCCTTCACCAACATGCAATGTTTCCTTGATTGAATTAGCTCTCACACCAATATTTGCGTCTAGAGCCTTTGCATTGAGGTTTATCCGAAAATGTCTGTGGCGCTGAAGTTGCCTGAGAATGTGGAGTTGGTGGCATGTGAAACCCCATGTGGAGCATTCGCTACTTTGGGATGCTCATCAAGCGTCATTTCAGTCCTAGGCACTCAAAGGGCACTAAGCATAGAGTGTGAAAACTGAGTTTCCTTGAAAGCTGCTTGGAAGGCTGATGGTGTGTGAAGTTAGTGAGCCAAATGGAGTTGTTCTCCCACAAGAACCACTCGGCTGATCCTTCTTCAATATGCCCTTCACCAACATGGAGTGTTTCCTTGATTGAATTAGCTCTCACAACAATATTTGCGTCTAGAGCCTTTGCATTGAGGGTATCCGAAAATGGCTGTTGCGCTGAAGTTGCCTGTGAATGTGGAGTTGGTGGCATGTGAAAGCCGCTTGTGGAGCATTCGTTTGTGTGGGATGCTCACCAAGCTTCATTTCAGTCCTAGGCACTCAAAGGGCACTAAGCATAGAGTGTGAGAACTGAGTTTCCTTGAGAGCTGCTTGGAAGCCTGATAGTGTGTGAAGTTAGTGAGCCCAATGGAGTTGTTCTCCCACAAGAACCACTCGGCTGATCCTTCTTCAATATGCCCTTCACCAACATGCAGTGTTTCCTTGATTGAATTAGCTCTCACACCAATATTTGCGTCTAGAGCCTTTGCATTGAGGGCTATCTGAAAACAGCTGTGGCGCTGAAGTTGCCTGTGAATGTGGAGTTGGTGGCATGTGAAACCCGCATGTGGAGCATTTGTTTGTGTGGGATGCTCTACCAGCTTCATTTCAGTCCTAGGCACTCAAAGGGCACTAAGCATAGAGTGTGAAAACTGAGTTTCCTTGAGAGCTGCTTGGAAGCCTGATGGTGTGTGAAGTTAGTGAGCCAAATGGAGTTGTTCTCCCACAAGAACCACTCGGCTGATCCTTCTTCAATATGCCCTTCACCAACATGCAGTGTTTCCTTGATTGAATTAGCTCTCACACCAATATTTGCATCTAGAGCCTTTGCATTGAGGGTTATCCGAAAATGGCTGTGGCGCTGAAGTTGCCTGTGAATGTGGAGTTGGTGGCATGTGAAACCCGCATGTGGAGCATTCGTTTGTGTGGGATGCTCTACCAGGTCCATTCCTAGATAATGCACTCAAAGGGCACTAAGCATAGAGTGTGAAAACTGAGTTTCCTTGAGAGCTGCTTGGAAGCCTGATGGTGTGTGAAGTTAGTGAGCCCAATGGAGTTGTTCTCCCACAAGAACCACTCTGCTGATCCTTCTTCAATATGCCCTTCACCAACATGCAGTGTTTCCTTGATTGAATTAGCTCTCACACCAATATTTGCGTCTAGAGCCTTTGCATTGAGGGCTCTCTGAAAACGGCTGTGGCGCTGAAGTTGCCTGAGAATGTGGAGTTGGTGGCATGTGAAACGCGCATGTGGAACATTCGTTTGTGTGCGATGCTCTACCAGGTTCATTCCTAGATACTGCACTCAAAGGGCACTAAGCATAGAGTGTGAAAACTGAGTTTCCTTGAGAGCTGCTTGGAAGCCTGATGGTGTGTGAAGTTAGTGAGCCCAATGGAGTTGTTCTCCCACAAGAACCACTCGGCTGATCCTTCTTCAATATGCCCTTCACCAGCATGCAGTGTTTCCTTGATTGAATTAGCTCTCACATCAATATTTGCGTCTAGAGCCTTTGCATTGAGGGCTATCTGAAAACGGCTGTGGCGCTGAAGTTGCCTGAGAATGTGGAGTTTGTGGCATGTGAAACCCGCATGTGGAGCATTCGCTTCTGTGAGATGATCATCAAGCTTCATTTCAGTCCTAGGCACTCAAAGGGCACTAAGCATAGTGTGTGAAAAATGAGTTTCCTTGAGAGCTGGTTGGAAGCCTGATGGTGTGTGAAGTTAGGGAGCCAAATGGAGTTGTTTTCCCACAAGAACCACTCGGCTGATCCTTCTTCAATATGCCCTTCACCAACATGCAGTGTTTCCTTGATTGAATTAGCTCTCACACCAATATTTGCGTCTAGAGCCTTTGCATTGAGGGTTATCCGAAAATGGCTGTCGCGCTGAAGTTGCCTGAGAATGTGGAGTTGGTGGCATGTGAAACCCGCATGTGGAGCATTCGTTTGTGTGGGATGCTCACCAAGCGTCATTTCAGTCCTAGGCACTCAAATGGCACTAAGCGTAGAGTGTGAAAACTGAGTTTCCTTGAGAGCTGCTTGGAAGCCTGATGGTGTGTGAAGTTAGTGAGCCAAATGGAGTTGTTCTCCCACAAGAACCACTCCGCTGATCCTTCTTCAATATGCCCTTCACCAACATGCAGTGTTTCCTTGATTGAATTAGCTCTCACACCAATATTTGCGTCTAGAGCCTTTGCATTGAGGGTATCCGAAAATGGCTGTGCCGCTGAAGTTGCCTGTGAATGTGGAGTTGGTGGCATGTGAAACCGGCATGTGGAGCATTCGTTTGTGTGGGATGCTCTATCAGGTTCATTCCTAGATAATGCACTCAAAGGACACTAAGCATAGAGTGTGAAAACTGAGTTTCCTTGAGAGCTGCTTGGAAGCCTGATGGTGTGTGAAGTTAGTGAGCCAAATGGAGTTGTTCTCCCACAAGAACCACTCGGCTGATCCTTCTTCAATATGCCCTTCACCAACATGGAGTGTTTCCTTGATTGAATTAGCTCTCACAACAATATTTGCGTCTAGAGCCTTTGCATTGAGGGTATCCGAAAATGGCTGTTGCGCTGAAGTTGCCTGTGAATGTGGAGTTGGTGGCATGTGAAACCCGCTTGTGGAGCATTCGTTTGTGTGGGATGCTCACCAAGCTTCATTTCAGTCCTAGGCACTCAAAGGGCACTAAGCATAGAGTGTGAGAACTGAGTTTCCTTGAGAGCTGCTTGGAAGCCTGATGGTGTGTGAAGTTAGTGAGCCAAATGGAGTTGTTCTCCCACAAGAACCACTCTGCTGATCCTTCTTCAATATGCCCTTCACCAACATGCAGTGTTTCCTTGATTGAATTAGCTCTCACACCAATATTTGCGTCTAGAGCCTTTGCATTGAGGGTTATCCGAAAATGGTTGTGACGCTGAAGTTGCCTGTGAATGTGGTATTGGTGGCATGTGAAACCCGCACGTGGAGCATTCGTTTGTGTGGGATGCTCTACCAAGTTCATTCCTAGATAATGCCCTCAAAGGGCACTAAGCATAGAGTGTGAAAACTGAGTTTCCTTGAGAGCTGCTTGGAAGCCTGATGGTGTGTGAAGTTAGTGTGCCAAATGGAGTTGTTCTTCCACAAGAACCACTCGGCTGATCCTTCTTCAATATGCCCTTCACCAACATGCAGTGTTTCCTTGATTGAATTAGCTCTCACACCAATATTTGCGTCTAGAGCCTTTGCATTGAGGGCTATCTGAAAACGGCTGTGCCGCTGAAGTTGCCTGTGAATGTGGAGTTGGTGGCATGTGAAACCCGCATGTGGAGCATTCGTTTGTGTGGGATGCTCTACCAAGTTCATTTCAGTCCTAGGCACTCAAAGGACACTAAGCATAGAGTGTGAAAGCTGAGTTTCCTTGAGAGCTGCTTGGAATCCTAATGGTGTGTGAAGTTAGTGAGCCAAATGGAGTTGTTCTCCCACAAGAACCACTCGGCTGATCCTTCTTCAATATGCCCTTCACCAACATGCAGTGTTTCCTTGATTGAATTAGCTCTCACACCAATATTTGCGTCTAGAGCCTTTGCATTGAGGGTTATCCGAAAATGGCTGTGACGCTGAAGTTGCCTGAGAATGTGGAGTTGGGGGCATGTGAAACCCGCATGTGGAGCATTCGCTAGTTTTGGATGCTCACCAAGCGTCATTTCAGTCCTAGGCACTCAAAGGGCACTAAGCGTAGAGTGTGAAAACTGAGTTTCCTTGAGAGCTGCTTGGAAGCCTGATGGTGTGTGAAGTTAGTGAGCCAAATGGAATTGTTCTCCCACAAGAACCACTCGGCTGATCCTTCTTCAATATGCCCTTCACCAACATGCAGTGTTTCCTTGATTGAATTAGCTCTCACACCAATATTTGCGTCTAGAGCCTTTGCATTGAGGGCTATCTGAAAACGGCTGTGACGCTGAAGTTGCCTGAGAATGTGGAGTTCGTGGCATGTGAAACCCGCATGTGGAGCATTCGTTTGTGTGGGATGCTCACCAAGCGTCATTTCAGTCCTAGGCACTCAAAGGGCACTAAGCATAGAGTGTGAGAACTGAGTTGCCTTGAGAGCTGCTTGGAAGCCTGATGGTGTGTGAAGTTAGTGAGCCAAATGGAGTTGTTCTCCCACAAGAACCACTCGACTGATCCTTCTTCAATATGCCCTTCACCAACATGCAGTGTTTCCTTGATTGAATTAGCTCTCACACCAATATTTGCGTCTAGAGCCTTTGCATTGAGGGTTATCCGAAAATGGCTGTGACGCTGAAGTTGCCTGTGAATGTGGAGTTGGTGGCATGTGAAACCCGCATCTGGAGCATTCGTTTGTGTGGGATGCTCTACCAAGGTCATTCCTAGATAATGCCCTCAAAGGGCACTAAGCATAGAGTGTGAAAACTGAGTTTCCTTGAGAGCTGCTTGGAAGCCAGATGTTGTGTGAAGTTAGTGAGTCCAATGGTGTTGTTCTCCCACAAGAACCACTCGGCTGATCCTTCTTCAATATGCTCTTCACCAACATGCAGTGTTTCCTTGATTGAATTAGCTCTCACATCAATATTTGCGTCTAGAGCCTTTGCATTGAGGGCTATCTGAAATCGGCTGTGACGCTGAAGTTGCCTGAGAATGTGGAGTTGGTGGCATGTGAAACCCGCATGTGGAGCATTCGCTTCTGTGAGATGCTCACCAAGCTTCATTTCAGTCCTAGGCACTCAAAGGGCACTAAGCATAGAGTGTGAAAACTGAGTTTCCTTGAGAGCTGCTTGGAAGCCTGATGTTGTGTGAAGTTAGTGAGTCCAATGGAGTTGTTCTCCCACAAGAACCGCTCGGCTGATCCTTCTTCAACATGCCCTTCACCAACATGCAGTGTTTCCTTGATTGAATTAGCTCTCACACCAATATTTGCGTCTAGAGCCTTTGCATTGAGGGCTATCTGAAAACGGCTGTGGCGCTGAAGTTGCCTGAGAATGTGGAGTTGGTGGCATGTGAAACGCGCATGTGGAACATTCGTTTGTGTGGGATGCTCTACCAGGTTCATTTCAGTTCTAGGCACTCAAAGGGCACTAAGCATAGAGTGTGAAAACTGCGTTTCCTTGAGAGCTGCTTGGAATCCTAATGGTGTGTGAAGTTAGTGAGCCAAATGGAGTTGTTCTCCCACAAGAACCACTCGGCTGATCCTTCTTCAATATGCCCTTCACCAGCATGCACTGTTTCCTTGATTGAATTAGCTCTCACATCAATATTTGCGTCTAGAGCCTTTGCATTGAGGGCTATCTGAAAACGGCTGTGGTGCTGAAGTTGCCTGAGAATGTGGAGTTGGTGGCATGTGAAACCCGCATGTGGAGCATTCGCTACTTTGGGATGCTCACCAAGCGTCATTTCAGTCCTAGGCACTCAAAGGGCACTAAGCATAGAGTGTGAGAACTGAGTTTCCTTGAGAGCTGCTTGGAAGCCTGATGGTGTGTGAAGTTAGTGAGCCAAATGGAGTTGTTCTCCCACAAGAACCACTCGGCTGATCCTTCTTCAATATGCCCTTCACCAACATGCAGTGTTTCCTTGATTGAATTAGCTCTCACAACAATATTTGCGTTTAGAGCCTTTTCATTGAGGGTATCCGAAAATGGCTGTGGCACTGACGTTGCCTGTGAATGTGGAGTTGGTGGCATGTGAAACCCGCATGTGGAGCATTCGTTTGTGTGGGATGTTCTACCAGGTTCATTCCTAGATAATGCACTCAAAGGGCACTAAGCATAGAGTGTGAAAACTGAGTTTCCTTGAGAGCTGCTTGGAAGCCTGATGGTGTGTGAAGTTAGTGAGCCAAATGGAGTTGTTCTCCCACAAGAACCACTCGGCTGATCCTTCTTCAATATGCCCTTCACCAACATGCAGTGTTTCCTTGATTGAATTAGCTCTCACACCAATATTTGCGTCTAGAGCCTTTGCATTGAGAGCTAACTGAAAACGGCTGTGGCGCTGAAGTTGCCTGAGAATGTGGAGTTGATGGCATGTGAAACACGCATGTGGAACATTCGTTTGTGTGGGATGCTCTACCAGGTTCATTTCAGTTCTAGGCACTCAAAGGGCACTAAGCATAGAGTGTGAAAGCTGCGTTTCCTTGAGAGCTGCTTGGAATCCTAATGGTGTGTGAAGTTAGTGAGCCAAATGGAGTTGTTCTCCCACAAGAACCACTCGGCTGATCCTTCTTCAATATGCCCTTCACCAACCTGCAGTGTTTCCTTGATTGAATTAGCTCTCACACCAATATTTGCGTCTAGAGCCATTGCATTGAGGGTTATCTGAAAACGGCTGTGGCGCTGAAGTTGCCTGTGAATGTGGAGTTGGTGGCATGTGAAACCCGCACGTGGAGCATTCGTTTGTGTGGGATGCTCTACCAAGTTCATTCCTAGATAATGCACTCAAAGGGCACTAAGCGTAGAGTGTGAAAACTGAGTTTCCTTGAGAGCTGCTTGGAAGCCTGATGGTGTGTGAAGTTAGTGAGCCAAATGGAGTTGTTCTCCCACAAGAACCACTCGGCTGATCCTTCTTCAATATGCCCTTCACCAACATGCAGTGTTTCCTTGATTGAATTAGCTATCACACCAATATTTGCGTCTAGAGCCTTTGCATGAGGGCTATCTGAAAACGGCTGTGGCGCTGAGGTTGCCTGTGAATGTGGAGTTGGTGGCATGTGAAACCCGCACGTGAAGCATTCGTTTGTGTGGGATGCTCTACCAAGTTCATTCCTAGATAATGCACTCAAAGGGCACTAAGCATAGTGTGTGAAAAGTGAGTTTCCTTGAGAGCTGCTTGGAAGCCTGATGGTGTGTGAAGTTAGTGAGCCCAATGGAGTTGTTCTCCCACAAGAACCACTCGGCTGATCCTTCTTCAATATGCCCTTCACCAACATGCAGTGTTTCCTTGATTGAATTAGCTCTCACAACATTATTTGCGTCTAGAGCCTTTGCATTGAGGGTATCCGAAAATGGCTGTGGCACTGACGTTGCCTGTGAATGTAGAGTTGGTGGCATGTGAAACCCACATGTGGAGCATTCGTTTGTGTGGGATGTTCTACCAGGTTCATTCCTAGATAATGCACTCAAAGGGCACTAAGCATAGAGTGTGAAAACTGAGTTTCCTTGAGAGCTGCTTGGAAGCCTGATGGTGTGTGAAGTTAGTGAGCCAAATGGAGTTGTTCTTCCACAAGAACCACTCGGATGATCCTTCTTCAATATGCCCTTCACCAACATGCAGTGTTTCCTTGATTGAATTAGCTCTCACACCAATATTTGCATCTAGAGCCTTTGCATTGAGGGCTATCTGAAAACGGCTGTGGCAATGAAGTTGCCTGTGAATGTGGAGTTGGTGGCATGTGAAAGCCGCATGTGGAGCATTCGTTTGTGTGGGATGCTCTATCAGGTTCATTCCTAGATAATGCACTCAAAGGGCACTAAGCATAGAGTGTGAAAGCTGAGTTTCCTTGAGAGCTGCTTGGAATCCTAATGGTGTGTGAAGTTAGTGAGACAAATGGAGTTGTTCTCCCACAAGAACCACTCGGCTGATC
>NW_026696543.1:0-26501 GCF_030435755.1 Ochotona princeps
TCTAGAGCCTTTGCATTGAGGGCTATCTGAAAACGGCTGTGGCGCTGAAGTTGCCTGTGAATGTGGAGTTGGTGGCATGTGAAACCCGCATGTGGAGCATTCGTTTGTGTGGGATGCTCTACCAGGTTCATTCCTAGATAATGCACTCAAAGGGCACTAAGCATAGAGTGTGAAAACTGAGTTTCCTTGAGAGCTGCTTGGAAGCCTGATGGTGTGTGAAGTTAGTGAGCCAAATGGAGTTGTTCTCCCACAAGAACCACTCGGCTGATCCTTCTTCAATATGCCCTTCACCAACATGCAGTGTTTCCTTGATTGAATTAGCTCTCACACCAATATTTGCGTCTAGAGCCTTTGCATTGAGGGCTATCTGAAAACGGCTGTGGCGCTGAAGTTGCCTGTGAATGTGGAGTTGGTGGCATGTGAAACCCGCATGTGGAGCATTCGTTTATGTGGGATGCTCTATCAGGTTCATTCCTAGATAATGCACTCAAAGGGCACTAAGCATAGAGTGTGAAAACTGAGTTTCCTTGAGAGCTGCTTGGAAGCCTGATGGTGTGTGAAGTTAGTGAGCCAAATGGAGTTGTTCTCCCACAAGAACCACTCGGCTGATCCTTCTTCAATATGCCCTTCACCAACATGCAGTGTTTCCTTGATTGAATTAGCTCTCACACCAATATTTGCGTCTAGAGCCTTTGCATTGAGGGCTATCTGAAAACGGCTGTGGCGCTGAAGTTGCCTGTGAATGTGGAGTTGGTGGCATGTGAAACCCGCATGTGGAGCATTCGTTTGTGTGGGATGCTCTACCAGGTTCATTCCTAGATAATGCACTCAAAGGGCACTAAGCATAGAGTGTGAAAACTGAGTTTCCTTGAGAGCTGCTTGGAAGCCTGATGGTGTGTGAAGTTAGTGAGCCAAATGGAGTTGTTCTCCCACAAGAACCACTCGGCTGATCCTTCTTCAATATGCCCTTCACCAACATGCAGTGTTTCCTTGATTGAATTAGCTCTCACACCAATATTTGCGTCTAGAGCCTTTGCATTGAGGGCTATCTGAAAACGGCTGTGGCGCTGAAGTTGCCTGTGAATGTGGAGTTGGTGGCATGTGAAACCCGCATGTGGAGCATTCGTTTGTGTGGGATGCTCTACCAGGTTCATTTCAGTCCTAGCCATACAAAGGGCACTAAGCATAGAGTGTGAAAACTGAGTTTCCTTGAGAGCTGCTTGGAAGCCTGATGGTGTGTGAAGTTAGTGAGCCAAATGGAGTTGTTCTCCCACAAGAACCACTCGGCTGATCCTTCTTCAATATGCCCTTCACCAACATGCAGTGTTTCCTTGATTGAATTAGCTCTCACACCAATATTTGCGTCTAGAGCCTTTGCGTTGAGGGCTATCTGAAAACGGCTGTGGCGCTGAAGTTGCCTGTGAATGTGGAGTTGGTGGCATGTGAAACCCGCATGTGGAGCATTCGTTTGTGTGGGATGCTCTACCAGGTTCATTCCTAGATAATGCACTCAAAGGGCACTAAGCATAGAGTGTGAAAACTGAGTTTCCTTGAGAGCTGCTTGGAAGCCTGATGGTGTGTGAAGTTAGTGAGCCAAATGGAGTTGTTCTCCCACAAGAACCACTCGGCTGATCCTTCTTCAATATGCCCTTCACCAACATGCAGTGTTTCCTTGATTGAATTAGCTCTCACACCAATATTTGCGTCTAGAGCCTTTGCATTGAGGGCTATCTGAAAACGGCTGTGGCGCTGAAGTTGCCTGTGAATGTGGAGTTGGTGGCATGTGAAACCCGCATGTGGAGCATTCGTTTGTGTGGGATGCTCTACCAGGTTCATTTCAGTCCTAGCCATACAAAGGGCACTAAGCATAGAGTGTGAAAACTGAGTTTCCTTGAGAGCTGCTTGGAAGCCTGATGGTGTGTGAAGTTAGTGAGCCAAATGGAGTTGTTCTCCCACAAGAACCACTCGGCTGATCCTTCTTCAATATGCCCTTCACCAACATGCAGTGTTTCCTTGATTTAATTGGCTCTCACACCAATATTTGCGTCTAGAGCCTTTGCATTGAGGGCTATCTGAAAACGGCTGTGGCGCTGAAGTTGCCTGTGAATGTGGAGTTGGTGGCATATGAAACCCGCATGTGGAGCATTCGTTTGTGTGGGATGCTCTACCAGGTTCATTCCTAGATAATGCACTGAAAGGGCACTAAGCATAGAGTGTGAAAACTGAGTTTCCTTGAGAGCTGCTTGGAAGCCTGATGGTGTGTGAAGTTAGTGAGCCAAATGGAGTTGTTCTCCCACAAGAACCACTCGGCTGATTCTTCTTCAATATGCCCTTCACCAACATGCAGTGTTTCCTTGATTGAATTAGCTCTCACACCAATATTTGCGTCTAGAGCCTTTGCATTGAGGGCTATCTGAAAACGGCTGTGGCGCTGAAGTTGCCTGTGAATGTGGAGTTGGTGGCATGTGAAACCCGCATGTGGAGCATTCGTTTATGAGGGATGCTCTACCAGCTTCATTTCAGTCCTAGGCACTCAAAGGGCACTAAGCATAGAGTGTGAAAACTGAGTTTCCTTGAGAGCTGCTTGGAAGCCTGATGGTGTGTGAAGTTAGTGAGCCAAATGGAGTTGTTCTCCCACAAGAACCACTCGGCTGATCCTTCTTCAATATGCCCTTCACCAACATGCAGTGTTTCCTTGATTGAATTAGCTCTCACACCAATATTTGCGTCTAGAGCCTTTGCATTGAGGGCTATCTGAAAACGGCTGTGGCGCTGAAGTTGCCTGTGAATGTGGAGTTGGTGGCATGTGAAACCCGCATGTAGAGCATTCGTTTGTGTGGGATGCTCTACCAGGTTCATTCCTAGATAATGCACTCAAAGGGCACTAAGCATAGAGTGTGAAAACTGAGTTTCCTTGAGAGCTGCTTGGAAGCCTGATGGTGTGTGAAGTTAGTGAGCCAAATGGAGTTGTTCTCCCACAAGAACCACTCGGCTGATCCTTCTTCAATATGCCCTTCACCAACATGCAGTGTTTCCTTGATTTAATTGGCTCTCACACCAATATTTGCGTCTAGAGCCTTTGCATTGAGGGCTATCTGAAAACGGCTGTGGCGCTGAAGTTGCCTGTGAATGTGGAGTTGGTGGCATATGAAACCCGCATGTGGAGCATTCGTTTGTGTGGGATGCTCTACCAGGTTCATTCCTAGATAATGCACTCAAAGGGCACTAAGCATAGAGTGTGAAAACTGAGTTTCCTTGAGAGCTGCTTGGAAGCCTGATGGTGTGTGAAGTTAGTGAGCCAAATGGAGTTGTTCTCCCACAAGAACCACTCGGCTGATCCTTCTTCAATATGCCCTTCACCAACATGCAGTGTTTCCTTGATTGAATTAGCTCTCACACCAATATTTGCGTCTAGAGCCTTTGCATTGAGGGCTATCTGAAAACGGCTGTGGCGCTGAAGTTGCCTGTGAATGTGGAGTTGGTGGCATGTGAAACCCGCATGTGGAGCATTCGTTTGTGTGGGATGCTCTACCAGGTTCATTTCAGTCCTAGCCATACAAAGGGCACTAAGCATAGAGTGTGAAAACTGAGTTTCCTTGAGAGCTGCTTGGAAGCCTGATGGTGTGTGAAGTTAGTGAGCCAAATGGAGTTGTTCTCCCACAAGAACCACTCGGCTGATCCTTCTTCAATATGCCCTTCACCAACATGCAGTGTTTCCTTGATTTAATTGGCTCTCACACCAATATTTGCGTCTAGAGCCTTTGCATTGAGGGCTATCTGAAAACGGCTGTGGCGCTGAAGTTGCCTGTGAATGTGGAGTTGGTGGCATGTGAAACCCGCATGTGGAGCATTCGTTTGTGTGGGATGCTCTACCAGGTTCATTCCTAGATAATGCACTGAAAGGGCACTAAGCATAGAGTGTGAAAACTGAGTTTCCTTGAGAGCTGCTTGGAAGCCTGATGGTGTGTGAAGTTAGTGAGCCAAATGGAGTTGTTCTCCCACAAGAACCACTCGGCTGATTCTTCTTCAATATGCCCTTCACCAACATGCAGTGTTTCCTTGATTGAATTAGCTCTCACACCAATATTTGCGTCTAGAGCCTTTGCATTGAGGGCTATCTGAAAACGGCTGTGGCGCTGAAGTTGCCTGTGAATGTGGAGTTGGTGGCATGTGAAACCCGCATGTGGAGCATTCGTTTATGAGGGATGCTCTACCAGCTTCATTTCAGTCCTAGGCACTCAAAGGGCACTAAGCATAGAGTGTGAAAACTGAGTTTCCTTGAGAGCTGCTTGGAAGCCTGATGGTGTGTGAAGTTAGTGAGCCAAATGGAGTTGTTCTCCCACAAGAACCACTCGGCTGATCCTTCTTCAATATGCCCTTCACCAACATGCAGTGTTTCCTTGATTGAATTAGCTCTCACACCAATATTTGCGTCTAGAGCCTTTGCATTGAGGGCTATCTGAAAACGGCTGTGGCGCTGAAGTTGCCTGTGAATGTGGAGTTGGTGGCATGTGAAACCCGCATGTAGAGCATTCGTTTGTGTGGGATGCTCTACCAGGTTCATTCCTAGATAATGCACTCAAAGGGCACTAAGCATAGAGTGTGAAAACTGAGTTTCCTTGAGAGCTGCTTGGAAGCCTGATGGTGTGTGAAGTTAGTGAGCCAAATGGAGTTGTTCTCCCACAAGAACCACTCGGCTGATCCTTCTTCAATATGCCCTTCACCAACATGCAGTGTTTCCTTGATTTAATTGGCTCTCACACCAATATTTGCGTCTAGAGCCTTTGCATTGAGGGCTATCTGAAAACGGCTGTGGCGCTGAAGTTGCCTGTGAATGTGGAGTTGGTGGCATATGAAACCCGCATGTGGAGCATTCGTTTGTGTGGGATGCTCTACCAGGTTCATTCCTAGATAATGCACTCAAAGGGCACTAAGCATAGAGTGTGAAAACTGAGTTTCCTTGAGAGCTGCTTGGAAGCCTGATGGTGTGTGAAGTTAGTGAGCCAAATGGAGTTGTTCTCCCACAAGAACCACTCGGCTGATTCTTCTTCAATATGCCCTTCACCAACATGCAGTGTTTCCTTGATTGAATTAGCTCTCACACCAATATTTGCGTCTAGAGCCTTTGCATTGAGGGCTATCTGAAAACGGCTGTGGCGCTGAAGTTGCCTGTGAATGTGGAGTTGGTGGCATGTGAAACCCGCATGTGGAGCATTCGTTTATGAGGGATGCTCTACCAGCTTCATTTCAGTCCTAGGCACTCAAAGGGCACTAAGCATAGAGTGTGAAAACTGAGTTTCCTTGAGAGCTGCTTGGAAGCCTGATGGTGTGTGAAGTTAGTGAGCCAAATGGAGTTGTTCTCCCACAAGAACCACTCGGCTGATCCTTCTTCAATATGCCCTTCACCAACATGCAGTGTTTCCTTGATTGAATTAGCTCTCACACCAATATTTGCGTCTAGAGCCTTTGCATTGAGGGCTATCTGAAAACGGCTGTGGCGCTGAAGTTGCCTGTGAATGTGGAGTTGGTGGCATGTGAAACCCGCATGTAGAGCATTCGTTTGTGTGGGATGCTCTACCAGGTTCATTCCTAGATAATGCACTCAAAGGGCACTAAGCATAGAGTGTGAAAACTGAGTTTCCTTGAGAGCTGCTTGGAAGCCTGATGGTGTGTGAAGTTAGTGAGCCAAATGGAGTTGTTCTCCCACAAGAACCACTCGGCTGATCCTTCTTCAATATGCCCTTCACCAACATGCAGTGTTTCCTTGATTTAATTGGCTCTCACACCAATATTTGCGTCTAGAGCCTTTGCATTGAGGGCTATCTGAAAACGGCTGTGGCGCTGAAGTTGCCTGTGAATGTGGAGTTGGTGGCATATGAAACCCGCATGTGGAGCATTCGTTTGTGTGGGATGCTCTACCAGGTTCATTCCTAGATAATGCACTCAAAGGGCACTAAGCATAGAGTGTGAAAACTGAGTTTCCTTGAGAGCTGCTTGGAAGCCTGATGGTGTGTGAAGTTAGTGAGCCAAATGGAGTTGTTCTCCCACAAGAACCACTCGGCTGATCCTTCTTCAATATGCCCTTCACCAACATGCAGTGTTTCCTTGATTGAATTAGCTCTCACACCAATATTTGCGTCTAGAGCCTTTGCATTGAGGGCTATCTGAAAACGGCTGTGGCGCTGAAGTTGCCTGTGAATGTGGAGTTGGTGGCATGTGAAACCCGCATGTGGAGCATTCGTTTGTGTGGGATGCTCTACCAGGTTCATTTCAGTCCTAGCCATACAAAGGGCACTAAGCATAGAGTGTGAAAACTGAGTTTCCTTGAGAGCTGCTTGGAAGCCTGATGGTGTGTGAAGTTAGTGAGCCAAATGGAGTTGTTCTCCCACAAGAACCACTCGGCTGATCCTTCTTCAATATGCCCTTCACCAACATGCAGTGTTTCCTTGATTTAATTGGCTCTCACACCAATATTTGCGTCTAGAGCCTTTGCATTGAGGGCTATCTGAAAACGGCTGTGGCGCTGAAGTTGCCTGTGAATGTGGAGTTGGTGGCATATGAAACCCGCATGTGGAGCATTCGTTTGTGTGGGATGCTCTACCAGGTTCATTCCTAGATAATGCACTGAAAGGGCACTAAGCATAGAGTGTGAAAACTGAGTTTCCTTGAGAGCTGCTTGGAAGCCTGATGGTGTGTGAAGTTAGTGAGCCAAATGGAGTTGTTCTCCCACAAGAACCACTCGGCTGATTCTTCTTCAATATGCCCTTCACCAACATGCAGTGTTTCCTTGATTGAATTAGCTCTCACACCAATATTTGCGTCTAGAGCCTTTGCATTGAGGGCTATCTGAAAACGGCTGTGGCGCTGAAGTTGCCTGTGAATGTGGAGTTGGTGGCATGTGAAACCCGCATGTGGAGCATTCGTTTATGAGGGATGCTCTACCAGCTTCATTTCAGTCCTAGGCACTCAAAGGGCACTAAGCATAGAGTGTGAAAACTGAGTTTCCTTGAGAGCTGCTTGGAAGCCTGATGGTGTGTGAAGTTAGTGAGCCAAATGGAGTTGTTCTCCCACAAGAACCACTCGGCTGATCCTTCTTCAATATGCCCTTCACCAACATGCAGTGTTTCCTTGATTGAATTAGCTCTCACACCAATATTTGCGTCTAGAGCCTTTGCATTGAGGGCTATCTGAAAACGGCTGTGGCGCTGAAGTTGCCTGTGAATGTGGAGTTGGTGGCATGTGAAACCCGCATGTAGAGCATTCGTTTGTGTGGGATGCTCTACCAGGTTCATTCCTAGATAATGCACTCAAAGGGCACTAAGCATAGAGTGTGAAAACTGAGTTTCCTTGAGAGCTGCTTGGAAGCCTGATGGTGTGTGAAGTTAGTGAGCCAAATGGAGTTGTTCTCCCACAAGAACCACTCGGCTGATCCTTCTTCAATATGCCCTTCACCAACATGCAGTGTTTCCTTGATTTAATTGGCTCTCACACCAATATTTGCGTCTAGAGCCTTTGCATTGAGGGCTATCTGAAAACGGCTGTGGCGCTGAAGTTGCCTGTGAATGTGGAGTTGGTGGCATATGAAACCCGCATGTGGAGCATTCGTTTGTGTGGGATGCTCTACCAGGTTCATTCCTAGATAATGCACTCAAAGGGCACTAAGCATAGAGTGTGAAAACTGAGTTTCCTTGAGAGCTGCTTGGAAGCCTGATGGTGTGTGAAGTTAGTGAGCCAAATGGAGTTGTTCTCCCACAAGAACCACTCGGCTGATCCTTCTTCAATATGCCCTTCACCAACATGCAGTGTTTCCTTGATTGAATTAGCTCTCACACCAATATTTGCGTCTAGAGCCTTTGCATTGAGGGCTATCTGAAAACGGCTGTGGCGCTGAAGTTGCCTGTAAATGTGGAGTTGGTGGCATGTGAAACCCGCATGTGGAGCATTCGTTTGTGTGGGATGCTCTACCAGGTTCTTTTCAGTCCTAGCCATACAAAGGGCACTAAGCATAGAGTGTGAAAACTGAGTTTCCTTGAGAGCTGCTTGGAAGCCTGATGGTGTGTGAAGTTAGTGAGCCAAATGGAGTTGTTCTCCCACAAGAACCACTCGGCTGATCCTTCTTCAATATGCCCTTCACCAACATGCAGTGTTTCCTTGATTGAATTAGCTCTCACACCAATATTTGCGTCTAGAGCCTTTGCATTGAGGGCTATGTGAAAACGGCTGTGGCGCTGAAGTTGCCTGTCAATGTGGAGTTGGTGGCATGTGAAACCCGCATGTGGAGCATTCGTTTGTGTGGGATGCTCTACCAGGTTCATTCCTAGATAATGCACTCAAAGGGCACTAAGCATAGAGTGTGAAAACTGAGTTTCCTTGAGAGCTGCTTGGAAGCCTGATGGTGTGTGAAGTTAGTGAGCCAAATGGAGTTGTTCTCCCACAAGAACCACTCGGCTGATCCTTCTTCAATATGCCCTTCACCAACATGCAGTGTTTCCTTGATTGAATTAGCTCTCACACCAATATTTGCGTCTAGAGCCTTTGCATTGAGGGCTATCTGAAAACGGCTGTGGCGCTGAAGTTGCCTGTGAATGTGGAGTTGGTGGCATGTGAAACCCGCATGTGGAGCATTCGTTTGTGTGGGATGCTCTACCAGGTTCATTCCTAGATAATGCACTCAAAGGGCACTAAGCATAGAGTGTGAAAACTGAGTTTCCTTGAGAGCTGCTTGGAAGCCTGATGGTGTGTGAAGTTAGTGAGCCAAATGGAGTTGTTCTCCCACAAGAACCACTCGGCTGATCCTTCTTCAATATGCCCTTCACCAACATGCAGTGTTTCCTTGATTGAATTAGCTCTCACACCAATATTTGCGTCTAGAGCCTTTGCATTGAGGGCTATCTGAAAACGGCTGTGGCGCTGAAGTTGCCTGTCAATGTGGAGTTGGTGGCATGTGAAACCCGCATGTGGAGCATTCGTTTGTGTGGGATGCTCTACCAGGTTCATTTCAGTCCTAGCCATACAAAGGGCACTAAGCATAGATGTGAAAACTGAGTTTCCTTGAGAGCTGCTTGGAAGCCTGATGGTGTGTGAAGTTAGTGAGCCAAATGGAGTTGTTCTCCCACAAGAACCACTCGGCTGATCCTTCTTCAATATGCCCTTCACCAACATGCAGTGTTTCCTTGATTGAATTAGCTCTCACACCAATATTTGCGTCTAGAGCCTTTGCATTGAGGGCTATCTGAAAACGGCTGTGGCGCTGAAGTTGCCTGTGAATGTGGAGTTGGTGGCATGTGAAACCCGCATGTGGAGCATTCGTTTGTGTGGGATGCTCTACCAGGTTCATTCCTAGATAATGCACTCAAAGGGCACTAAGCATAGAGTGTGAAAACTGAGTTTCCTTGAGAGCTGCTTGGAAGCCTGATGGTGTGTGAAGTTAGTGAGCCAAATGGAGTTGTTCTCCCACAAGAACCACTCGGCTGATCCTTCTTCAATATGCCCTTCACCAACATGCAGTGTTTCCTTGATTGAATTAGCTCTCACACCAATATTTGCGTCTAGAGCCTTTGCATTGAGGGCTATCTGAAAACGGCTGTGGCGCTGAAGTTGCCTGTGAATGTGGAGTTGGTGGCATGTGAAACCCGCATGTGGAGCATTCGTTTGTGTGGGATGCTCTACCAGGTTCATTTCAGTCCTAGCCATACAAAGGGCACTAAGCATAGATGTGAAAACTGAGTTTCCTTGAGAGCTGCTTGGAAGCCTGATGGTGTGTGAAGTTAGTGAGCCAAATGGAGTTGTTCTCCCACAAGAACCACTCGGCTGATCCTTCTTCAATATGCCCTTCACCAACATGCAGTGTTTCCTTGATTGAATTAGCTCTCACACCAATATTTGCGTCTAGAGCCTTTGCGTTGAGGGCTATCTGAAAACGGCTGTGGCGCTGAAGTTGCCTGTGAATGTGGAGTTGGTGGCATGTGAAACCCGCATGTGGAGCATTCGTTTGTGTGGGATGCTCTACCAGGTTCATTCCTAGATAATGCACTCAAAGGGCACTAAGCATAGAGTGTGAAAACTGAGTTTCCTTGAGAGCTGCTTGGAAGCCTGATGGTGTGTGAAGTTAGTGAGCCAAATGGAGTTGTTCTCCCACAAGAACCACTCGGCTGATCCTTCTTCAATATGCCCTTCACCAACATGCAGTGTTTCCTTGATTGAATTAGCTCTCACACCAATATTTGCGTCTAGAGCCTTTGCATTGAGGGCTATCTGAAAACGGCTGTGGCGCTGAAGTTGCCTGTGAATGTGGAGTTGGTGGCATGTGAAACCCGCATGTGGAGCATTCGTTTGTGTGGGATGCTCTACCAGGTTCATTTCAGTCCAAGCCATACAAAGGGCACTAAGCATAGAGTGTGAAAACTGAGTTTCCTTGAGAGCTGCTTGGAAGCCTGATGGTGTGTGAAGTTAGTGAGCCAAATGGAGTTGTTCTCCCACAAGAACCACTCGGCTGATCCTTCTTCAATATGCCCTTCACCAACATGCAGTGTTTCCTTGATTTAATTGGCTCTCACACCAATATTTGCGTCTAGAGCCTTTGCATTGAGGGCTATCTGAAAACGGCTGTGGCGCTGAAGTTGCCTGTGAATGTGGAGTTGGTGGCATATGAAACCCGCATGTGGAGCATTCGTTTGTGTGGGATGCTCTACCAGGTTCATTCCTAGATAATGCACTGAAAGGGCACTAAGCATAGAGTGTGAAAACTGAGTTTCCTTGAGAGCTGCTTGGAAGCCTGATGGTGTGTGAAGTTAGTGAGCCAAATGGAGTTGTTCTCCCACAAGAACCACTCGGCTGATTCTTCTTCAATATGCCCTTCACCAACATGCAGTGTTTCCTTGATTGAATTAGCTCTCACACCAATATTTGCGTCTAGAGCCTTTGCATTGAGGGCTATCTGAAAACGGCTGTGGCGCTGAAGTTGCCTGTGAATGTGGAGTTGGTGGCATGTGAAACCCGCATGTGGAGCATTCGTTTATGAGGGATGCTCTACCAGCTTCATTTCAGTCCTAGGCACTCAAAGGGCACTAAGCATAGAGTGTGAAAACTGAGTTTCCTTGAGAGCTGCTTGGAAGCCTGATGGTGTGTGAAGTTAGTGAGCCAAATGGAGTTGTTCTCCCACAAGAACCACTCGGCTGATCCTTCTTCAATATGCCCTTCACCAACATGCAGTGTTTCCTTGATTGAATTAGCTCTCACACCAATATTTGCGTCTAGAGCCTTTGCATTGAGGGCTATCTGAAAACGGCTGTGGCGCTGAAGTTGCCTGTGAATGTGGAGTTGGTGGCATGTGAAACCCGCATGTAGAGCATTCGTTTGTGTGGGATGCTCTACCAGGTTCATTCCTAGATAATGCACTCAAAGGGCACTAAGCATAGAGTGTGAAAACTGAGTTTCCTTGAGAGCTGCTTGGAAGCCTGATGGTGTGTGAAGTTAGTGAGCCAAATGGAGTTGTTCTCCCACAAGAACCACTCGGCTGATCCTTCTTCAATATGCCCTTCACCAACATGCAGTGTTTCCTTGATTTAATTGGCTCTCACACCAATATTTGCGTCTAGAGCCTTTGCATTGAGGGCTATCTGAAAACGGCTGTGGCGCTGAAGTTGCCTGTGAATGTGGAGTTGGTGGCATATGAAACCCGCATGTGGAGCATTCGTTTGTGTGGGATGCTCTACCAGGTTCATTCCTAGATAATGCACTCAAAGGGCACTAAGCATAGAGTGTGAAAACTGAGTTTCCTTGAGAGCTGCTTGGAAGCCTGATGGTGTGTGAAGTTAGTGAGCCAAATGGAGTTGTTCTCCCACAAGAACCACTCGGCTGATCCTTCTTCAATATGCCCTTCACCAACATGCAGTGTTTCCTTGATTGAATTAGCTCTCACACCAATATTTGCGTCTAGAGCCTTTGCATTGAGGGCTATCTGAAAACGGCTGTGGCGCTGAAGTTGCCTGTAAATGTGGAGTTGGTGGCATGTGAAACCCGCATGTGGAGCATTCGTTTGTGTGGGATGCTCTACCAGGTTCTTTTCAGTCCTAGCCATACAAAGGGCACTAAGCATAGAGTGTGAAAACTGAGTTTCCTTGAGAGCTGCTTGGAAGCCTGATGGTGTGTGAAGTTAGTGAGCCAAATGGAGTTGTTCTCCCACAAGAACCACTCGGCTGATCCTTCTTCAATATGCCCTTCACCAACATGCAGTGTTTCCTTGATTGAATTAGCTCTCACACCAATATTTGCGTCTAGAGCCTTTGCATTGAGGGCTATGTGAAAACGGCTGTGGCGCTGAAGTTGCCTGTGAATGTGGAGTTGGTGGCATGTGAAACCCGCATGTGGAGCATTCGTTTGTGTGGGATGCTCTACCAGGTTCATTCCTAGATAATGCACTCAAAGGGCACTAAGCATAGAGTGTGAAAACTGAGTTTCCTTGAGAGCTGCTTGGAAGCCTGATGGTGTGTGAAGTTAGTGAGCCAAATGGAGTTGTTCTCCCACAAGAACCACTCGGCTGATCCTTCTTCAATATGCCCTTCACCAACATGCAGTGTTTCCTTGATTGAATTAGCTCTCACACCAATATTTGCGTCTAGAGCCTTTGCATTGAGGGCTATCTGAAAACGGCTGTGGCGCTGAAGTTGCCTGTGAATGTGGAGTTGGTGGCATGTGAAACCCGCATGTGGAGCATTCGTTTGTGTGGGATGCTCTACCAGGTTCATTCCTAGATAATGCACTCAAAGGGCACTAAGCATAGAGTGTGAAAACTGAGTTTCCTTGAGAGCTGCTTGGAAGCCTGATGGTGTGTGAAGTTAGTGAGCCAAATGGAGTTGTTCTCCCACAAGAACCACTCGGCTGATCCTTCTTCAATATGCCCTTCACCAACATGCAGTGTTTCCTTGATTGAATTAGCTCTCACACCAATATTTGCGTCTAGAGCCTTTGCATTGAGGGCTATCTGAAAACGGCTGTGGCGCTGAAGTTGCCTGTCAATGTGGAGTTGGTGGCATGTGAAACCCGCATGTGGAGCATTCGTTTGTGTGGGATGCTCTACCAGGTTCATTTCAGTCCTAGCCATACAAAGGGCACTAAGCATAGATGTGAAAACTGAGTTTCCTTGAGAGCTGCTTGGAAGCCTGATGGTGTGTGAAGTTAGTGAGCCAAATGGAGTTGTTCTCCCACAAGAACCACTCGGCTGATCCTTCTTCAATATGCCCTTCACCAACATGCAGTGTTTCCTTGATTGAATTAGCTCTCACACCAATATTTGCGTCTAGAGCCTTTGCATTGAGGGCTATCTGAAAACGGCTGTGGCGCTGAAGTTGCCTGTGAATGTGGAGTTGGTGGCATGTGAAACCCGCATGTGGAGCATTCGTTTGTGTGGGATGCTCTACCAGGTTCATTCCTAGATAATGCACTCAAAGGGCACTAAGCATAGAGTGTGAAAACTGAGTTTCCTTGAGAGCTGCTTGGAAGCCTGATGGTGTGTGAAGTTAGTGAGCCAAATGGAGTTGTTCTCCCACAAGAACCACTCGGCTGATCCTTCTTCAATATGCCCTTCACCAACATGCAGTGTTTCCTTGATTGAATTAGCTCTCACACCAATATTTGCGTCTAGAGCCTTTGCATTGAGGGCTATCTGAAAACGGCTGTGGCGCTGAAGTTGCCTGTGAATGTGGAGTTGGTGGCATGTGAAACCCGCATGTGGAGCATTCGTTTGTGTGGGATGCTCTACCAGGTTCATTTCAGTCCTAGCCATACAAAGGGCACTAAGCATAGATGTGAAAACTGAGTTTCCTTGAGAGCTGCTTGGAAGCCTGATGGTGTGTGAAGTTAGTGAGCCAAATGGAGTTGTTCTCCCACAAGAACCACTCGGCTGATCCTTCTTCAATATGCCCTTCACCAACATGCAGTGTTTCCTTGATTGAATTAGCTCTCACACCAATATTTGCGTCTAGAGCCTTTGCATTGAGGGCTATCTGAAAACGGCTGTGGCGCTGAAGTTGCCTGTGAATGTGGAGTTGGTGGCATGTGAAACCCGCATGTGGAGCATTCGTTTGTGTGGGATGCTCTACCAGGTTCATTACAGTCCTAGCCATACAAAGGGCACTAAGCATAGAGTGTGAAAACTGAGTTTCCTTGAGAGCTGCTTGGAAGCCTGATGGTGTGTGAAGTTAGTGAGCCAATGGATTTGTTCTCCCACAAGAACCACTCGGCTGATCCTTCCTCAATATGCCCTTCACCAACATGCAGTGTTTCCTTGATTGAATTAGCTCTCACACCAATATTTGTGTCTAGAGCCTTTGCATTGAGGGCTATCTGAAAACGGCTGTGGCGCTGAAGTTGCCTGTGAATGTGGAGTTGGTGGCATGTGAAACCCGCATGTGGAGCATTCGTTTGTGTGGGATGCTCTACCAGGTTCATTCCTAGATAATGCACTCAAAGGGCACTAAGCATAGAGTGTGAAAACTGAGTTTCCTTGAGAGCTGCTTGGAAGCCTGATGGTGTGTGAAGTTAGTGAGCCAAATGGAGTTGTTCTCCCACAAGAACCACTCGGCTGATCCTTCTTCAATATGCCCTTCACCAACATGCAGTGTTTCCTTGATTGAATTAGCTCTCACACCAATATTTGCGTCTAGAGCCTTTGCATTGAGGGCTATCTGAAAACGGCTGTGGCGCTGAAGTTGCCTGTGAATGTGGAGTTGGTGGCATGTGAAACCCGCATGTGGAGCATTCATTTGTGTGGGATGCTCTACCAGGTTCATTCCTAGATAATGCACTCAAAGGGCACTAAGCATAGAGTGTGAAAACTGAGTTTCCTTGAGAGCTGCTTGGAAGCCTGATGGTGTGTGAAGTTAGTGAGCCAAATGGAGTTGTTCTCCGACAAGAACCACTCGGCTGATCCTTCTTCAATATGCCCTTCACCAACATGCAGTGTTTCCTTGATTGAATTAGCTCTCACACCAATATTTGCGTCTAGAGCCTTTGCATTGAGGGCTATGTGAAAACGGCTGTGGCGCTGAAGTTGCCTGTGAGTGTGGAGTTGGTGGCATGTGAAACCCGCATGTGGAGCATTCGTTTGTGTGGGATGCTCTACCAGGTTCATTCCTAGATAATGCACTCAAAGGGCACTAAGCATAGAGTGTGAAAACTGAGTTTCCTTGAGAGCTGCTTGGAAGCCTGATGGTGTGTGAAGTTAGTGAGCCAAATGGAGTTGTTCTCCCACAAGAACCACTCGGCTGATCCTTCTTCAATATGCCCTTCACCAACATGCAGTGTTTCCTTGATTGAATTAGCTCTCACACCAATATTTGCGTCTAGAGCCTTTGCATTGAGGGCTATCTGAAAACGGCTGTGGCGCTGAAGTTGCCTGTGAATGTGGAGTTGGTGGCATGTGAAACCCGCATGTGGAGCATTCATTTGTGTGGGATGCTCTACCAGGTTCATTCCTAGATAATGCACTCAAAGGGCACTAAGCATAGAGTGTGAAAACTGAGTTTCCTTGAGAGCTGCTTGGAAGCCTGATGGTGTGTGAAGTTAGTGAGCCAAATGGAGTTGTTCTCCGACAAGAACCACTCGGCTGATCCTTCTTCAATATGCCCTTCACCAACATGCAGTGTTTCCTTGATTGAATTAGCTCTCACACCAATATTTGCGTCTAGAGCCTTTGCATTGAGGGCTATGTGAAAACGGCTGTGGCGCTGAAGTTGCCTGTGAGTGTGGAGTTGGTGGCATGTGAAACCCGCATGTGGAGCATTCGTTTGTGTGGGATGCTCTACCAGGTTCATTCCTAGATAATGCACTCAAAGGGCACTAAGCATAGAGTGTGAAAACTGAGTTTCCTTGAGAGCTGCTTGGAAGCCTGATGGTGTGTGGAGTTAGTGAGCCAAATGGAGTTGTTCTCCCACAAGAACCACTCGGCTGATCCTTCTTCAATATGCCCTTCACCAACATGCAGTGTTTCCTTGATTGAATTAGCTCTCACACCAATATTTGCGTCTAGAGCCTTTGCATTGAGGGCTATCTGAAAACGGCTGTGGCGCTGAAGTTGCCTGTGAATGTGGAGTTGGTGGCATGTGAAACCCGCATGTGGAGCATTCGTTTGTGTGGGATGCTCTACCAGGTTCATTCCTAGATAATGCACTCAAAGTTCACTAAGCATAGAGTGTGAAAACTGAGTTTCCTTGAGAGCTGCTTGGAAGCCTGATGGTGTGTGAAGTTAGTGAGCCAAATGGAGTTGTTCTCCCACAAGAACCACTCGGCTGATCCTTCTTCAATATGCCCTTCACCAACATGCAGTGTTTCCTTGATTGAATTAGCTCTCACACCAATATTTGCGTCTAGAGCCTTTGCATTGAGGGCTATCTGAAAACGGCTGTGGCGCTGAAGTTGCCTGTGAATGTGGAGGGGGGCATGTGAAACCCGCATGTGGAGCATTCGTTTATGTGGGATGCTGACCAAGCTTCATTTCAGTCCTAGGAACTCAAAGGGCACTAAGCGTAGAGTGTGAAAACTGAGTTTCCTTGAGAGCTGCTTGGAAGCCTGATGGTGTGTGAAGTTAGTGAGCCAAATGGAGTTGTTCTCCCACAAGAACCACTCGGCTGATCCTTCTTCAATATGCCCTTCACCAACATGCAGTGTTTCCTTGATTGAATTAGCTCTCACACCAATATTTGCGTCTAGAGCCTTTGCATTGAGGGCTATCTGAAAACGGCTGTGGCGCTGAAGTTGCCTGTGAATGTGGAGTTGGTGGCATGTGAAACCCGCATGTGGAGCATTCGTTTGTGTGGGATGCTCTACCAGGTTCATTCCTAGATAATGCACTCAAAGGGCACTAAGCATAGAGTGTGAAAACTGAGTTTCCTTGAGAGCTGCTTGGAAGCCTGATGGTGTGTGAAGTTAGTGAGCCAAATGGAGTTGTTCTCCCACAAGAACCACTCGGCTGATCCTTCTTCAATATGCCCTTCACCAACATGCAGTGTTTCCTTGATTGAATTAGCTCTCACACCAATATTTGCGTCTAGAGCCTTTGCATTGAGGGCTATCTGAAAACGGCTGTGGCGCTGAAGTTGCCTGTGAATGTGGAGTTGGTGGCATGTGAAACCCGCATGTGGAGCATTCATTTGTGTGGGATGCTCTACCAGGTTCATTCCTAGATAATGCACTCAAAGGGCACTAAGCATAGACTGTGAAAACTGAGTTTCCTTGAGAGCTGCTTGGAAGCCTGATGGTGTGTGAAGTTAGTGAGCCAAATGGAGTTGTTCTCCCACAAGAACCACTCGGCTGATCCTTCTTCAATATGCCCTTCACCAACATGCAGTGTTTCCTTGATTGAATTAGCTCTCACACCAATATTTGCGTCTAGAGCCTTTGCATTGAGGGCTATCTGAAAACGGCTGTGGCGCTGAAGTTGCCTGTGAATGTGGAGTTGGTGGCATGTCAAACCCGCATGTGGAGCATTCGTTTGTGTGGGATGCTCTATCAGGTTCATTCCTAGATAATGCACTCAAAGGGCAATAAGCATAGAGTGTGAAAACTGAGTTTCCTTGAGAGCTGCTTGGAAGCCTGATGGTGTGTGAAGTTAGTGAGCCAAATGGAGTTGTTCTCCCACAAGAACCACTCGGCTGATCCTTCTTCAATATGCCCTTCACCAACATGCAGTGTTTCCTTGATTGAATTAGCTCTCACACCAATATTTGCGTCTAGAGCCTTTGCATTGAGGGCTATCTGAAAACGGCTGTGGCGCTGAAGTTGCCTGTGAATGTGGAGTTGGTGGCATGTGAAACCCGCATGTGGAGAATTCGTTTATGTGGGATGCTGACCAAGCTTCATTTCAGTCCTAGGAACTCAAAGGGCACTAAGCGTAGAGTGTGAAAACTGAGTTTCCTTGAGAGCTGCTTGGAAGCCTGATGGTGTGTGAAGTTAGTGAGCCAAATGGAGTTGTTCTCCCACAAGAACCACTCGGCTGATCCTTCTTCAATATGCCCTTCACCAACATGCAGTGTTTCCTTGATTGAATTAGCTCTCACACCAATATTTGCGTCTAGAGCCTTTGCATTGAGGGCTATCTGAAAACGGCTGTGGCGCTGAAGTTGCCTGTGAATGTGGAGTTGGTGGCATGTGAAACCCGCATGTGGAGCATTCGTATGTGTGGGATGCTCTACCAGGTTCATTCCTAGATAATGCACTCAAAGGGCACTAAGCATAGAGTGTGAAAACTGAGTTTCCTTGAGAGCTGCTTGGAAGCCTGATGGTGTGTGAAGTTAGTGAGCCAAATGGAGTTGTTCTCCCACAAGAACCACTCGGCTGATCCTTCTTCAATATGCCCCTCACCAACATGCAGTGTTTCCTTGATTGAATTAGCTCTCACACCAATATTTGCGTCTAGAGCCTTTGCATTGAGGGCTATCTGAAAACGGCTGTGGCGCTGAAGTTGCCTGTGAATGTGGAGTTGGTGGCATGTGAAACCCGCATGTGGAGCATTCATTTGTGTGGGATGCTCTACCAGGTTCATTCCTAGATAATGCACTCAAAGGGCACTAAGCATAGAGTGTGAAAACTGAGTTTCCTTGAGAGCTGCTTGGAAGCCTGATGGTGTGTGAAGTTAGTGAGCCAAATGGAGTTGTTCTCCCACAAGAACCACTCGGCTGATCCTTCTTCAATATGCCCTTCACCAACATGCAGTGTTTCCTTGATTGAATTAGCTCTCACACCAATATTTGCGTCTAGAGCCTTTGCATTGAGGGCTATCTGAAAACGGCTGTGGCGCTGAAGTTGCCTGTGAATGTGGAGTTGGTGGCATGTGAAACCCGCATGTGGAGCATTCGTTTGTGTGGGATGCTCTACCAGGTTCATTCCTAGATAATGCACTCAAAGGGCACTAAGCATAGAGTGTGAAAACTGAGTTTCCTTGAGAGCTGCTTGGAAGCCTGATGGTGTGTGAAGTTAGTGAGCCAAATGGAGTTGTTCTCCCACAAGAACCACTCGGCTGATCCTTCTTCAATATGCCCTTCACCAACATGCAGTGTTTCCTTGATTGAATTAGCTCTCACACCAATATTTGCGTCTAGAGCCTTTGCATTGAGGGCTATCTGAAAACGGCTGTGGCGCTGAAGTTGCCTGTGAATGTGGAGTTGGTGGCATGTGAAACCCGCATGTGGAGCATTCGTTTGTGTGGGATGCTCTACCAGGTTCATTCCTAGATAATGCACTCAAAGTTCACTAAGCATAGAGTGTGAAAACTGAGTTTCCTTGAGAGCTGCTTGGAAGCCTGATGGTGTGTGAAGTTAGTGAGCCAAATGGAGTTGTTCTCCCACAAGAACCACTCGGCTGATCCTTCTTCAATATGCCCTTGACCAACATGCAGTGTTTCCTTGATTGAATTAGCTCTCACACCAATATTTGCGTCTAGAGCCTTTGCATTGAGGGCTATCTGAAAACGGCTGTGGAGCTGAAGTTGCCTGTGAATGTGGAGTTGGTGGCATGTGAAACCCGCATGTGGAGCATTCGTTTGTGTGGGATGCTCTACCAGGTTCATTCCTAGATAATGCACTCAAAGGGCACTAAGCATAGAGTGTGAAAACTGAGTTTCCTTGAGAGCTGCTTGGAAGCCTGATGGTGTGTGAAGTTAGTGAGCCAAATGGAGTTGTTCTCCCACAAGAACCACTCGGCTGATCCTTCTTCAATATGCCCTTCACCAACATGCAGTGTTTCCTTGATTTAATTGGCTCTCACACCAATATTTGCGTCTAGAGCCTTTGCATTGAGGGCTATCTGAAAACGGCTGTGGCGCTGAAGTTGCCTGTGAATGTGGAGTTGGTGGCATGTGAAACCCGCATGTGGAGCATTCGTTTGTGTGGGATGCTCTATCAGGTTCATTCCTAGATAATGCACTCAAAGGGCACTAAGCATAGAGTGTGAAAACTGAGTTTCCTTGAGAGCTGCTTGGAAGCCTGATGGTGTGTGAAGTTAGTGAGCCAAATGGAGTTGTTCTCCCACAAGAACCACTCGGCTGATCCTTCTTCAATATGCCCTTCACCAACATGCAGTGTTTCCTTGATTGAATTAGCTCTCACACCAATATTTGCGTCTAGAGCCTTTGCATTGAGGGCTATCTGAAAACGGCTGTGGCGCTGAAGTTGCCTGTGAATGTGGAGGTGGTGGCATGTGAAACCCGCATGTGGAGCATTCGTTTGTGTGGGATGCTCTACCAGGTTCATTCCTAGATAATGCACTCAAAGGGCACTAAGCATGGAGTGTGAAAACTGAGTTTCCTTGAGAGCTGCTTGGAAGCCTGATGGTGTGTGAAGTTAGTGAGCCAAATGGAGTTGTTCTCCCACAAGAACCACTTGGCTGATGCTTCTTCAATATGCCCTTCACCAACATGCAGTGTTTCCTTGATTGAATTAGCTCTCACACCAATATTTGCGTCTAGAGCCTTTGCATTGAGGGCTATCTGAAAACGGCTGTGGCGCTGAAGTTGCCTGTGAATGTGGAGTTGGTGGCATGTGAAACCCGCATGTGGAGCATTCGTTTATGAGGGATGCTCTACCAGCTTCATTTCAGTCCTAGGCACTCAAAGAGCACTAAGCATAGAGTGTGAAAACTGAGTTTCCTTGAGAGCTGCTTGGAAGCCTGATGGTGTGTGAAGTTAGTGAGCCAAATGGAGTTGTTCTCCCACAAGAACCACTCGGCTGATTCTTCTTCAATATGCCCTTCACCAACATGCAGTGTTTCCTTGATTGAATTAGCTCTCACACCAATATTTGCGTCTAGAGCCTTTGCATTGAGGGCTATCTGAAAACGGCTGTGGCGCTGAAGTTGCCTGTGAATGTGGAGTTGGTGGCATGTGAAACCCGCATGTGGAGCATTCGTTTGTGTGGGATGCTCTACCAGGTTCATTCCTAGATAATATACTCAATGGGCACTAAGCATAGAGTGTGAAAACTGAGTTTCCTTGAGAGCTGCTTGGAAGCCTGATGGTGTGTGAAGTTAGTGAGCCAAATGGAGTTGTTCTCCCACAAGAACCACTCGGCTGATCCTTCTTCAATATGCTCTTCACCAACATGCAGTGTTTCCTTGATTGAATTAGCTCTCACACCAATATTTGCGTCTAGAGCCTTTGCATTGAGGGCTATCTGAAAACGGCTGTGGCGCTGAAGTTGCCTGTGAATGTGGAGTTGGTGGCATGTGAAACCCGCATGTGGAGCATTCGTTTGTGTGGGATGCTCTACCAGGTTCATTCCTAGATAATGCACTCAAAGGGCACTAAGCATAGAGTGTGAAAACTGAGTTTCCTTGAGAGCTGCTTGGAAGCCTGATGGTGTGTGAAGTTAGTGAGCCAAATGGAGTTGTTCTCCCACAAGAACCACTCGGCTGATTCTTCTTCAATATGCCCTTCACCAACATGCAGTGTTTCCTTGATTGAATTAGCTCTCACACCAATATTTGTGTCTAGAGCCTTTGCATTGAGGGCTATCTGAAAACGGCTGTGGCGCTGAAGTTGCCTGTGAATGTGGAGTTGGTGGCATGTGAAACCCGCATGTGGAGCATTCGTTTATGAGGGATGCTCTACCAGCTTCATTTCAGTCCTAGGCACTCAAAGGGCACTAAGCATAGAGTGTGAAAACTGAGTTTCCTTGAGAGCTGCTTGGCAGCCTGATGGTGTGTGAAGTTAGTGAGCCAAATGGAGTTGTTCTCCCACAAGAACCACTCGGCTGATTCTTCTTCAATATGCCCTTCACCAACATGCAGTGTTTCCTTGATTGAATTAGCTCTCACACCAATATTTGCGTCTAGAGCCTTTGCATTGAGGGCTATCTGAAAACGGCTGTGGCGCTGAAGTTGCCTGTGAATGTGGAGTTGGTGGCATGTGAAACCCGCATGTGGAGCATTCGTTTGTGTGGGATGCTCTACCAAGTTCATTCCTAGATAATGCACTCAAAGGGCACTAAGCATAGAGTGTGAAAACTGAGTTTCCTTGAGAGCTGCTTGGAAGCCTGATGGTGTGTGAAGTTAGTGAGCCAAATGGAGTTGTTCTCCCACAAGAACCACTCGGCTGATCCTTCTTCAATATGCCCTTCATCAACATGAAGTGTTTCCTTGATTGAATTAGCTCTCACACCAATATTTGCGTCTAGAGCCTTTGCATTGAGGGCTATCTGAAAACGGCTGTGGCGCTGAAGTTGTCTGTGAATGTGGAGTTGGTGGCATGTGAAACCCGCATGTGGAGCATTCGTTTGTGTGGGATGCTCTACCAGGTTCATTCCTAGATAATGCACTCAAAGGGCACTAAGCATAGAGTGTGAAAACTGAGTTTCCTTGAGAGCTGCTTGGAAGCCTGATGGTGTGTGAAGTTAGTGAGCCAAATGGAGTTGTTCTCCCACAAGAACCACTCGGCTGATCCTTCTTCAATATGCCCTTCACCAACATGCAATGTTTCCTTGATTGAATTAGCTCTCACACCAATATTTGCGTCTAGAGCCTTTGCATTGAGGGCTATCTGAAAACGGCTGTGGCGCTGAAGTTGCCTGTGAATGTGGAGTTGGTGGCATGTGAAACCCGCATGTGGAGCATTCGTTTGTGTGGGATGCTCTACCAGGTTCATTCCTAGATAATGCACTCAAAGGGCACTAAGCATAGAGTGTGAAAACTGAGTTTCCTTGAGAGCTGCTTGGAAGCCTGATGGTGTGTGAAGTTAGTGAGCCAAATGGAGTTGTTCTCCCACAAGAACCACTCGGCTGATCCTTCTTCAATATGCCCTTCACCAACATGCAGTGTTTCCTTGATTGAATTAGCTCTCACACCAATATTTGCGTCTAGAGCCTTTGCATTGAGGGCTATCTGAAAACGGCTGTGGCGCTGAAGTTGCCTGTGAATGTGGAGTTGGTGGCATGTGAAACCCGCATGTGGAGCATTCGTTTGTGTGGGATGCTCTACCAGGTTCATTCCTAGATAATGCACTCAAAGGGCACTAAGCATAGAGTGTGAAAACTGAGTTTCCTTGAGAGCTGCTTGGAAGCCTGATGGTGTGTGAAGTTAGTGAGCCAAATGGAGTTGTTCTCCCACAAGAACCACTCGGCTGATCCTTCTTCAATATGCCCTTCACCAACATGCAGTGTTTCCTTGATTGAATTAGCTCTCACACCAATATTTGCGTCTAGAGCCTTTGCATTGAGGGCTATCTGAAAACGGCTGTGGCGCTGAAGTTGCCTGTGAATGTGGAGTTGGTGGCATGTGAAACCCGCATGTGGAGCATTCGTTTGTGTGGGATGCTCTACCAGGTTCATTCCTAGATAATGCACTCAAAGGGCACTAAGCATAGAGTGTGAAAACTGAGTTTCCTTGAGAGCTGCTTGGAAGCCTGATGGTGTGTGAAGTTAGTGAGCCAAATGGAGTTGTTCTCCCACAAGAACCACTCGGCTGATCCTTCTTCAATATGCCCTTCACCAACATGCAGTGTTTCCTTGATTGAATTAGCTCTCACACCAATATTTGCGTCTAGAGCCTTTGCATTGAGGGCTATCTGAAAACGGCTGTGGCGCTGAAGTT
Organism: Ochotona princeps; assembly: GCF_030435755.1. Lineage (NCBI taxonomy): Eukaryota > Metazoa > Chordata > Mammalia > Lagomorpha > Ochotonidae > Ochotona > Ochotona princeps. Next base: position 23,575 of record NW_026696543.1, read on the forward strand.
GCCTGTGAATGTGGAGTTGGTGGCATGTGAAACCCGCATGTGGAGCATTCGTTTGTGTGGGATGCTCTACCAGGTTCATTCCTAGATAATGCACTCAAAGGGCACTAAGCATAGAGTGTGAAAACTGAGTTTCCTTGAGAGCTGCTTGGAAGCCTGATGGTGTGTGAAGTTAGTGAGCCAAATGGAGTTGTTCTCCCACAAGAACCACTCGGCTGATCCTTCTTCAATATGCCCTTCACCAACATGCAGTGTTTCCTTGATTGAATTAGCTCTCACACCAATATTTGCGTCTAGAGCCTTTGCATTGAGGGCTATCTGAAAATGGCTGTGGCGCTGAAGTTGCCTGTGAATGTGGAGGTGGTGGCATGTGAAACCCGCAAGTGGTGCATTCGTAAGTGTGGGATGCTCTACCAGGTTCATTCCTAGATAATGCACTCAAAGGGCACTAAGCATAGAGTGTGAAAACTGAGTTTCCTTGAGAGCTGCTTGGAAGCCTGATGGTGTGTGAAGTTAGTGAGCCAAATGGAGTTGTTCTCCCACAAGAACCACTCGGCTGATCCTTCTTCAATATGCCCTTCACCAACATGCAGTGTTTCCTTGATTGAATTAGCTCTCACACCAATATTTGCGTCTAGAGCCTTTGCATTGAGGGCTATCTGAAAACGGCTGTGGCGCTGAAGTTGCCTGTGAATGTGGAGTTGGTGGCATGTGAAACCCGCATGTGGAGCATTCGTTTGTGTGGGATGCTCTATCAGGTTCATTCCTAGATAATGCACTCAAAGGGCACTAAGCATAGAGTGTGAAAACTGAGTTTCCTTGAGAGCTGCTTGGAAGCCTGATGGTGTGTGAAGTTAGTGAGCCAAATGGAGTTGTTCTCCCACAAGAACCACTCGGCTGATCCTTCTTCAATATGCCCTTCACCAACATGCAGTGTTTCCTTGATTGAATTAGCTCTCACACCAATATTTGCGTCTAGAGCCTTTGCATTGAGGGCTATCTGAAAACGGCTGTGGCGCTGAAGTTGCCTGTGAATGTGGAGTTGGTGGCATGTGAAACCCGCATGTGGAGCATTCGTTTATGAGGGATGCTCTACCAGCTTCATTTCAGTCCTAGGCACTCAAAGGGCACTAAGCATAGAGTGTGAAAACTGAGTTTCCTTGAGAGCTGCTTGGAAGCCTGATGGTGTGTGAAGTTAGTGAGCCAAATGGAGTTGTTCTCCCACAAGAACCACTCGGCTGATCCTTCTTCAATATGCCCTTCACCAACATGCAGTGTTTCCTTGATTGAATTAGCTCTCACACCAATATTTGCGTCTAGAGCCTTTGCATTGAGGGCTATCTGAAAACGGCTGTGGCGCTGAAGTTGCCTGTGAATGTGGAGTTGGTGGCATGTGAAACCCGCATGTGGAGCATTCGTTTGTGTGTCGTTTGTGTGGGATGCTCTACCAGGTTCATTCCTAGATAATGCACTCAAAGGGCACTAAGCATAGAGTGTGAAAACTGAGTTTCCTTGAGAGCTGCTTGGAAGCCTGATGGTGTGTGAAGTTAGTGAGCCAAATGGAGTTGTTCTCCCACAAGAACCACTCGGCTGATCCTTCTTCAATATGCCCTTCACCAACATGCAGTGTTTCCTTGATTGAATTAGCTCTCACACCAATATTTGGGTCTAGAGCCTTTGCATTGAGGGCTATCTGAAAACGGCTGTGGCGCTGAAGTTGCCTGTGAATGTGGAGTTGGTGGCATGTGAAACCCGCATGTGGAGCATTTGTTTGTGTGGGATGCTCTACCAGGTTCATTCCTAGATAATGCACTCAAAGGGCACTAAGCATAGAGTGTGAAAACTGAGTTTCCTTGAGAGCTGCTTGGAAGCCTGATGGTGTGTGAAGTTAGTGAGCCAAATGGAGTTGTTCTCCCACAAGAACCACTCGGCTGATCCTTCTTCAATATGCCCTTCACCAACATGCAGTGTTTCCTTGATTGAATTAGCTCTCACACCAATATTTGGGTCTAGAGCCTTTGCATTGAGGGCTATCTGAAAACGGCTGTGGCGCTGAAGTTGCCTGTGAATGTGGAGTTGGTGGCATGTGAAACCCGCATGTGGAGCATTCGTTTGTGTGGGATGCTCTACCAGGTTCATTCCTAGATAATGCACTCAAAGGGCACTAAGCATAGAGTGTGAAAACTGAGTTTCCTTGAGAGCTGCTTGGAAGCCTGATGGTGTGTGAAGTTAGTGAGCCAAATGGAGTTGTTCTCCCACAAGAACCACTCGGCTGATCCTTCTTCAATATGCCCTTCACCAACATGCAGTGTTTCCTTGATTGAATTAGCTCTCACACCAATATTTGCGTCTAGAGCCTTTGCATTGAGGGCTATCTGAAAACGGCTGTGGCGCTGAAGTTGCCTGTGAATGTGGAGTTGGTGGCATGTGAAACCCGCATGTGGAGCATTCGTTTGTGTGGGATGCTCTACCAGGTTCATTCCTAGATAATGCACTCAAAGGGCACTAAGCATAGAGTGTGAAAACTGAGTTTCCTTGAGAGCTGCTTGGAAGCCTGATGGTGTGTGAAGTTAGTGAGCCAAATGGAGTTGTTCTCCCACAAGAACCACTCGGCTGATCCTTCTTCAATATGCCCTTCACCAACATGCAGTGTTTCCTTGATTGAATTAGCTCTCACACCAATATTTGCGTCTAGAGCCTTTGCATTGAGGGCTATCTGAAAACGGCTGTGGCGCTGAAGTTGCCTGTGAATGTGGAGTTGGTGGCATGTGAAACCCGCATGTGGAGCATTCGTTTGTGTGGGATGCTCTATCAGGTTCATTCCTAGATAATGCACTCAAAGGGCACTAAGCATAGAGTGTGAAAACTGAGTTTCCTTGAGAGCTGCTTGGAAGCCTGATGTTGTGTGAAGTTAGTGAGCCAAATGGAGA